>NW_020455921.1:2384362-2479197 GCF_003342845.1 Nothoprocta perdicaria | reverse complement strand
TCTTGTACTGGGGAGCCCAGAACTGGACGCAGTACTCCAGATGTGGCCTCACCAGGGCTGAGTAGAGGGGGATGATCACTTCCCTCGACCTGCTGGAGACGCTTTTCTTAATGCACCCCAGGATCCTGTTGGCCTTCTTGGCCACCAGGGCACACTGCTGCCTCATGGTCAACTTGTCGTCTACCATGACACCCAGGTCCCTCTCTGCGGGGCTGCTCTCCAGCAGGTCCACGCCTAATCTGTACTGGTGTCCAGGGTTATTCCTCCCCAAGTGCAGGACCCTGCACTTGCCYYTGTTGAACCTCATGAGGTTTCTCGCCGCCCAGTCCYCCAGCCTGTCCAGGTCCCTCTGGATGGCAGYACAGCCCTCAGGGCTATCAGCTACTCCWCCCAGTTTGGTATCGTCGGCAAATAAATATCACATATCTGTGCAGTATAAAAATAGCACAGAAACCAATTAAGTTGTCTCAGCAATTAAGTCATCATGAAGACCTCAAATCTGCATTTGAAATACCATTCGTAGAAAAATATTAATATTCTGGTGGGTACACTCCATTTCTTTGGCTGCAGGTAATGAAACAAGGTAAAATGCAGTGCAAAATCAAGTCAGTTATATCAAAATCTGGGAATATTTGAAAAACAGCACATTTATTTATCTATTTCTTTAATGGTTCAACTACTGTATCTTTCATTGCTTTGGATGGAGCATTATCTTTATTAAAATATATTTCTCAATGTTTTAAGAAAAGATACATTAAGAAGGATTTTGGAATTTTCTGAAATTGTAACCTTATTGCTACAAATTAAATATTGATTTTAGGCTAATTTAAATAGAAAATCATTACCAATGCTGCAAGACCTCCCAAGGGTTTCCTATTTAGTTTCTCATGAACAAGCAAATGAAACACTATCCATTTGCATTTCTCTTGTAAAGYGTAATTGCTTACAAGTACTGGACAAACCACATCAAATCAGTTTCTCCAGCAGAACAAATGACGCACTACTTATTACTTAATGACAAACTAAAATGACTTATTAATTTGTCTGCTGTACTTTCAATTCAATCTGGTATCTTCTAGAGGCATTAAATTATAAAAGTGATTTGCAGAAACCTTAAAACAAAATGAACAGATACAAGCTAMACCCGAGATGCCCTGTTTTTTTCTTATTGTTTTTCTTCGACAATATATTACCGTAATTCTCTCTCAGAAGAAAGAGTAACTTTTGCCTTGTCCTGCTTTTCCCTTTCTTCATCCAAACACCATATACTCCCGAAACCTCTGACATCTTACAGGCATTTTTTGATTCCTTCSTTACTTTCTGGTCCTTAACTTCCTCTCTGACATCCCTTCTATGGCAATGCTACTTATCATTTCTCTAGGATTTGTAGTCTCTGATCAATTTGTCTGTGTTTGCTTTACTAGTCTGATGGGAGTGAATTTATGCAGTGAAACAGTTGGTGCTAAGAATCTAATGAGCCTTAGATCCAATGTCCACATTATGTGCATTTTAGGAGACGTTACTTTGGATTTTTTTCTAGCCTCCTCTTTTGCCAATGGCTAGATCATAATACGTGTTTTTGTGGAATGTATCTTCTGGTTTATTTTCATCTGAAAAAGAATCTTTTTTATTCCTGCAAAGACTCTCCAAATCACAAGTTTGAAAGAAATAAGGAGGGCCAATCAATAGATTCATTTTTTTTGATTCAAACTAATATCAGATGCACTGGTGTCATTTGTCTCACATAGCTTTAATGTAGAAGAAATGTATCTAACATACTTTGAGTAATAAGTTATATTTCTCTTTAATTCATCTGTTCTTAACTAAAATTCTAAAATAATAATTGTGTTATTCCTTCAGTAGACTTTGAAATGAACTAACAATAGTGCAATAATTTATACTAAGTCAGCAAAAATAAAATATACTGTGAAAAAAAAGTTATTATTCTCTGTGATAAGTTCTTCTTTAATCCTGTTAGGATTATTTTATTCTTCTCCCCAAACCTTTCAAACTCGTCTTCCATCTACAGCAGCCTGCAATGCCTGCTCAGTGTTTATATTTTCCAGAGGAAATTGCCATAGGTCATTGAAGTCTGTGTGTTCCTGCTTCAGAAGGACAAATTCTGTGCACACAAATTGGAGCAAAAATAACTCTTGCTTTGACCAGTGAACAGGAATATATCAAACCCTCTGTTTTGGAAACTCTGACTCAGGTTCCCATGAAAATGAATCTGAAAAAAAAWATATATATATTTACATATTAGACCATTAGGTACCCTTAGATTTCTTCCTAACCAACAAGCACAACTCTTTTTCTCTCTCTTTTTTTTTTTTTTTCAAATAGCTCATGTACATCTATCAGTAGATACCAGAAGCTGGGAATAACATCAAATATTCTAAATCATGAAACAGAGAAGATAAAATCTTAAGAGTCAGCAGTAGTACCTTTCTATGGACTCCTATATATGACTCCTATAATATACTTGATATTAGGCACCTATGACATATTTTAGCTTAGTTATTACTTACTTTAATGCTTATATTTCCCAGGGCCTTTTAGTATCCTCCCACCTCTGCCTGAAAATATTTTACCTCCATTCTTCCAACTGTTTGATCTACGCACTCAGGTCCCAGTGTCTTCTGTTTGATTATAGAGCTTATCTAAAGTTTCCCTTTTAGCAACTTGAAGATTTCAATCATTTATTTTCCAAAAGGTCATTTTCTTTTCTAGTGAGTGCTGTAGCTGAGTTCTTTCTCCAGACATTCTCTGTTAATTAATCCTTTTATATCCTTTATTACAGTTATTGTCTTTTTCAAGACCTTTCTTCAATTACTTTGATGAGTCTGACATTAGATAGAGCAGCCTCGACTAGGTCTAACAAGTCCCTCTCAAAATGTTGAAATAGTTTTTCGTGACTTCTGCTCAGTGTTTGATTTTATGATGTGTTTTCCAACGTTTTCTTTTCTTTTTTTCAAAGAAACTATGGATCTACTTCTCTGCTTTGTCACCCCAGTTGTCAGATAGCATATTGTCACTAAATCAGTAGAGTGTAGTAAAATGAAATTACTACTGCAGCCTGGAGGATTATACCACTGGGATCTAATTCTCAAAGTTTTATGATTGTTTTTTCTTATTGAAGTGAAACATTGCCATTGTAAATGTGGGCAGTGTGGTCTTTAAAACAGGTCTGTTTCTCAAAGGAAACAAAACAAGAGATACAGAAGTTGATCTTATTTTCTAGTGTCTTTTTGTTTTGCTGTATACTCACAATTTGTTTTTCATGAACAAGAAGCAGCAAATATAGAACCAGACAAATTTCCTTTATGATGAGTCTCACTATCTCAGCTGTGCATTTAGCTGGCTTCATCTTCCAGGCTTCTCCTGTGCTTATTGAACTATTGGGGTACCTTGTCTTGTTTCCTTCAGGGTGTCATGCATCCTGCTGTCCTTATAATTTAAGCAAGCCATAGCTCAGGAGTCAGTAACGTAAGTATCTTTTGTAGTTGTTCAGAAACCTAAAGAAACTGCTTGAAAAAGTTTGATGAAATTGGATACACTCCTGTTAGTCTGTGCGTATGTTTTCATTTGCATGAAAAAGGCTTAAACAAAATCTGTTTAATGGATGTTTATACGAATGTCCAAGCATTTCGTCATAATGGCATGTCCTAAATACACATGTACAGAGTGGTCTGGAGAATATTTATCTGCTTAAGTTATTTTTTCTTTTGTACATTTTCTCCTAAAACGTATTGTAACATACATACAAGCTAAGAAAAATGAACATTTCACTTATTATCCCAGTATAACCGTATAACCATTTAATTGACACAGTGTATGTGATAATACATACAAAAAAAAAAAAAANAAAAAAAAAAGAATACAAGTTAGTCCTTTTCTTTAGACAATTCCTTTCTAAATAATACACACTGTACAGCTTAAATAAATATAAGGTCTAACATTCTCCAGATGGTGAGAGGTATAGACATACGTATATTTTTCTACTTCAGACTGAATTATGTAGGCTTGTAACAATAGAAAGATTTAGACCATTATCATCTCTTTGGTTACCACAGAGATGCACAGCATTACAAAAACAAATGTAATTTATGTAATATCTGCTAATATCTTTTTGTAGTGTTATATTTTTCTTTTACTCTGCTCTGGTGTGTCTTACACAGAATCTATTTGGCTTGATCCCTCCAGCAATGAAATAAGTTCTTGATATTCCCTTTTTGTAATCATTTATTACAGGATTTCTTAAAAAGTCTGAGCTAGACTTTAAAATTGCACTTACGTTTAGTTAAATTTTGCARTCTTGATCATGGAAATTATCTGTGGATTTAAGTAATACAGATGCCAATCTTCTATTCATAAACAGTCTATGTCCGTTCTTGGGCTCCCATGGAAGTTTTGCTTTTTTCTCAAAATTTGAAGCATAACTAAGAATAAAAGTGTGGAGCAGACTTAGTGTTTGATATCTCTCTGCTTTTACTGAGAAGTGGTGCTTCGTCCACAGGCAGTCCAGCCATTTTATGGAAATGGCAAGTAACAGCTGAACAATCTTTAGGTTTCCTTTTGGAAATACGACCTCTTACCTTCAGCATTTCCTGAAATATTTTATTCCATTTGTTATTAATATGAGCCTTTATGTCATTGCATATGTTTSCTTTCTTATTTTCTGTTCACCAATTATTTTTCCTCCTTTAAAGGGTTCCTTCTTGTATTCTCCTGTTGCTAATCCACACACGATATGAGTATTTGAAAGCTAATGACATGAAAGGTCMTTTGGATATATGGCATAATTATGATGATTAATTTCTTTTTGTCACTTGCCATCCATATCTACCATGTGTTTAACAAGTTTTTCTATTAGAAACATTGAAGCTAATTTTTCTAAGGCTTTGAATATTTTCAGCATATGTGCAATGTGTATTATTGAAATTAATTATATTTCACAGATTAAGTGATGGTATCCTAATTCATGGATGTGAGAACTACATCAAATGGTTGGAGATATAGTAAATACTGTGGTGATCCATAGGAAGTGCCACTACTCTTTAAAGTCAGACGATAAAGAGACCTGTCCTTGACAATTTAGGACAATTGTTTATGAATTAAAAAGGTATTTTAACTTGGTAAAGAATAGAGTCTATCCATCAACATTTTCTTCCAACTTTCAAATATATGTGTTTTTCCTACATTTAAAGTGATTATGGTAATATTTAATGACTTATATATCTTCTCCAATGAACATCAGGAATAGGACATCAGAAATAGAGAAATTCTTTAGTGATAGATGACAAGGTGTTTGAGCTTTATGAGATGATTTGGGATAAAAAATATCTATAGAAAGAAATGAAAGTCTCTACAAGCTACTTGTAGTTTAGCAGTAATTGTATTTTAATTAATTTTAATTTAATTTGCAGACTATTGTCTGGTATCAAATATTTTATTACAATTTTTTGATTTCAATTTAATTCTCTCTTAAATGTTATATTTAATTATGTTCCTTAGAGATTCTGTGACCTTTCTTCACTCCAAAGACTTGTTAGTGATCTCCATTAGGGATCAAGAAACTTTTTTATCATCTACTAGGTAGCAGAAGAAAGGAACAGCTATGGTTAGAATCAAAACAYTGCATGGAAAAACTCCCACCAAGATCTAAACAGCAAAAATCTCCTTAATTTGAATGATGATATTTGTGTGGTTCAAACTATATTAATTCAGTAATCCTGAATTTTATTCTGGAGTACTTTGAAGATAAATATGTATTTTGTGAGTTTTCTTTTGTAGACTGAAAGGATAGACATATAAAATGTCATAAATATATTTTAATTGAAAGATGTTATTAAAAAAATACACATCTACTAGTGATAGAGGTGGAAGTCTTCAAAAACATGTCTGGTGTCCAGGTGGTCATTTTATAGATTGAGGGAATCCATTCAGCTACTTGGCCACCATTATATGTGATGTGATATCACATCATATCACGTGATGTGAAATCACATTTTAATTATTACTGCKTATTACTTACTTTAATTATTTTTAAGATAAAATGAAGAACAGTCACACATCCCCTTCTCCCCCCCCCCAAATTTTTGCACAAATACGGTGTTCTACCGTTCTTTGGAACCAGTGAAATATAACTGTTGTCTGAGACCATGACTAAGCACAGTTAGAAGATTTCCCAATAACTTGCCAGGAGAGATTTTGCAAATTAGGTCCTGAAGCCATAAATACTCAACAGGGAGTAAGGGAAGAAAATGGAGCACAAGGGAACACTTGCTTGATAGCCTGTTTTGCTGAGCAGATGGGCTGCTATGCTCAGCATAAATGCTGCTTTTTAAAGTTATCGCGTTCATATTTGTGTGTAGAGAATTATAACATTTCAATCTGGAAGTGGCAAAAGCATGGATAGTGTTGCTGTTTCCAAACGTGAAAGGCAGTGCATTCTCCTGGCCAAATTTTGATGAAAAAAAAGCTTTTGAAAGATGTAAAAGCAATAAGGATAATTTCAACATTTTTTATCTTCTAGTGTTGGTGTATGAGGTCCACGTATACACAGGATCTAAACTTGGTGCTGAAACAGATTCGAATGTTTACATCAATCTTWTTGGAACAAGAGGAGATGCTGGCAAGAGGAAGCTCCATAGATCAAAGAATAATAATGTAAAATTTCAACGTGGACAGGTGAAGTAAAAGCAGTACTATTTCTGGTTAGAGAAAATGAATTATGGCTAGCAAAAAAAAAAAATCTTCAACAAACATGAATATCTTTTTGTTTACAAATTTATTCCAACTGTTTTCAGTTTTGTCACTTTTTGTATTCAAAATTACTTACACAATTCATCTTGTGAATATTTTTTATCTATTGATTTTAAATGAATTGTTTATTGAGAGCATTAGATATTGGAGTACAAGTTCTGTTGATTATTTGCATTAGACATATAGACAAAAGGACAATAAAACAATTTTTACTATCCTGAACACACTATTGTGACTCTGAGAATCAAGCACTAAATCCTTAACCACAATTATGTTTTCCAGTCTGGATAAGAGAGACAAGGTAGATGATAGATAGGGCTAGAAGATGTAGTATAGATATGGTCAGATCAATTTGCAACAGAGCATTCTTTCACACCAAAAAAATCCAGTGTTGTCTTTTTGCAGTAATATAAAGATAGTATTCATTTTGGAAGGATTCCATGGATCCTGTTAGGCCAGGACTCACAAACAACACTAATATTCATTTTGCAGAAATAATGAAAAAGAGTAACTCTTCCATAGATTTATAGTTAATGTAGTTCTAATTAATATAATTATATTCCAGATCTTTATAATTTTCCTTGTATGGTTCAACAGATGGATATTTTCTGCATAAAGGCTGTCTCACTGGGAGACTTGGAGAAAGTTCTGATTAGCCATGATGGAACTGGTCCAGGTAGGATTTAAATTCCTAGCAACTAATCTCTTTTCAAGTCAAGTCATTTTTAAACACAATACACTATATTTGTTGCATCCTTTGTAAAAAATGTGACAGAAGGTCTTGCAGTGATAAGAAGCCTTCCTGAGAACTAGTAACTGTGATGGAATACAGTGGCAATGGTCAGCAAAGAGAACATTAATTTGGTGTCAAGTAATATAATTTCATTCTTTGTTTTCAATTTTATTTTTAATAGAGCACTATTTGTTGGGCAGACTGCATTTCAAGAAAATCCATGAACTCTGTGTTTCAGTACCTCTGTGGTACTGACAAAGGTAAAATGATCTTCCATTAGACAAAGAGTGAAGATAAGGATACTACAGAGTGAAAGATATTCAGTGCAGTAAAAGACATTTCAGTATTACAAGACAGAGTCTGAGTAACTAAGGATTAATATCTTTGCTGCTTTGGAGAATGGGATAAGACTTGGTTTCATCAGTGTCACTTAAGTGTAGATGCTACAGTGTTGTATTCAGATTGCAGGACCTTCATAAAAAAAGAGAATTTTGTGATGAGAGGAATTTGTTGCAGACCACTGAGCAGGCATCTCTAGACCAATGTATATGACTTTTAACAGCAGTGAAGATGTAAATGCTCCTAATATAGCAGACTAGTGGCTGTGAAAGGATTAAGCAAAGGAAATGATTTTTAATGCAATTCATGGCCATAGAGGATTAGATATGCACTTTTACTCTACCTTATTCTGAAATAGTCTCAAGCAACCCTAAATATCTTGACTATTTAAGGCCCAGAGCACACTTGTGTGTATAAAAATAGTGACCTCATTAGGATGAAGTTGGTGAAAACTTGAGTCTTGTAGCTTTGTAATTTGCTAAAATATGCAGTGATAGAGACTAACATACACCTGAGAGTTTCAAGGCCTAGYATGCCAAGATATATCACAGAAAGCAGTATGGTATAGAGCTTACCTTCTCTCTAATCCCACTACACCACACCATGCTCTTTTTCCTCTCCCTCAAGTCTCCTTTAACAGGCAATGTAGACATACTGCATGGTCAGCAGAGCAAATCTGCCATCAGGCTCAGTTATCCTAAATTCCTTTGACAGTGTATTCCAAAATCTATTTTTATGAAGGGTTTTTTAAGTAGGAACACAGGTTGGTTTCTATGTATAACAACATTTATGGCAGGGATATCATGATTGTTCCTTGTGTTCAACACAAATCTTGCAAGCCTTTCTTCAACTGTCTTTAAAACTAACTCCATATAAACTTGACTAGAAGTGGTCCTAGACATAATGAACCAAAAATAGTTGGTGAGCCAGGATGAATACCAATTAGAGACTTAATGTGGGGATCCAAGGGAGAAAAGTACATTCCTTTAGAGAGGGGAATGTCTTCTGTTCTAGTCCTTTCTGTTTATCTGTTACCTGAAAGTTAGAAGCAGAAGGTCTTTAATCTTGATTTGCAAACTATCCTGGAATGACAAGGGATGTGTCCATCCTTTGGAGTAGGAGAGGAAGGGAAAAACTCTGTAAGGTTTACAGTCAGGAGTCAGGGTTACATTTTTGCAAGTTTCTTTGCATGTTTGGAAAATACCCTTATAAGCTCCTGAATCATGTGCAGTGCTGACGTGTCAGACTACCTGGGCATCTTCCATAAAGCAATGTAAAGATTCCTAGACCACTAGAAGATTCCTAGACCATTAAGTGTAGATCTTTTCCCACAGCTACAATAGCTGAAGAAAGGAAACACAACAGGCTTTTGGCTCTTGTCAAATGCAAGTTACTACATGAGGATAATTTTTCTGCTGAAACWATGTTCTTCTCTGCAGATACCTTCCTTTTATGCTTTTGCACAGGAAGAGTTTGTCCCTTTTTTGCCTTTTTTGTGCTGAGGAATACTGGCCTGACCACTAGGCTCCTTACAAGGAGAGGGCATCTGAGCATTGTTTCATGCTAAAGTATTCACCTGAGGTATTCCAGGTGATAGAAGAGCATGCCATTGCAGAGCATGCCCATGTGCCCTGGGGCTAAAGTCTTTACAGGAAAATGTCGTTTTACTCTATGCACTGCTCAGGCAGGCCCTCCCTGTGGCACAGGGATTGCTGCCTTCTAGGGACTTCCAGAGTGTGTGGAGCTGGAGAGGCAGAACACAAAGATAAATAGGTCAGTCGKGTGGCTCTGACCAAAAGATTCCTCATGCCGCTTTGCTACAACGAACTGACAAATAATAGTGTGATTCAAGTAATACCTCTTAAGAAATATTACAAGTTGTGAGTGGTGCAGACACAATAAGGACAAGATATTTGAAAAGGGCTTTGAAGGATAACTGTAACAGTCACTAAGATGATTATTGGAAATGATCTGAGAGAGCAGGATGGATGTGGCTGTGATTACTGCTGTTAGGGAGAGGGCAAATACAGCAGGTGCCAGAAGCAAGTTTACCATAGCTTTGTTACACCAGGATCAACCCATAGTCACGCTGTGCAGGTATTCCCATTAGGTATACAYACAAGGACACATATAAAACATACACAATAACATGTATATGTGTATACATATACATATATATATATATGTTTATATTTATGTACAGTCAGTCRCATAGACAACAGAGTTAGGGCTATGAGGATGATCAGGGACCTGGAACATCTGCCCTATGAGCAAAGGCTGGGCCTGTCCAGCCTGGAGAAGAGAAGGCTGAGGGGGGGACCTGATCAGTGTCTATAAATACCTCAAGGGAGGCAGTGAGGAGGAGGGGGCCGGCCTCTTTTCAGTGGTGGCCAGGAATAGGACTAGAGGAAACGGCCACAAGCTGAGGCACTAAAAGTTCCACAGGAACTTAAGGAAACACTTTTTGACAGTGAGAGTGACAAAGCCCTGGAACAGGCTGCCCAGAGAGGTTGTGGAGTCTCCTTCTTTGGAGATCTTTAAAACCCGCTTGGATGCAGCCCTGTGCCATGTGCTCTGGGTGGCGCTGCGTGAGTTGGACTAGATGACCTCTGAGGTCCCTTCCAACCTTAAGCATTCTATGATTCTATGATTCTAATACTCCCCACTCACACAAACAAAAACAGTTCCAGCTAGCTGCCTCATCCAGTGTCCCTTTCTGATTGATCAGATCTGTGGGAAATATATATACATATATAAATATGTTTCTATATATATGCAGTATGGAGTCACAAACATACTGACCAACAATCTCTTCACAGCTAACCTGCTCATTTTAATCCCTTTTTCTTCTATTTCCTCATACTTCTTGCCCAAGCTACCTTGATACTGCCCCTTGCCCACTTTGGTTCCACCCCGAACCATACCATAGCAGATCCTGTACAATTCCYACTCCTGTTGACTCATGGTGATGTGTTTCACATCTAGACCATGGGGCTGACAGCTCTCCTTTGATAGCCCTGGGAGGGGTCAGAGCAGAATATTTATTTGGCTTCCCCCACTGACCAGTGTTCCTCTGAGATCCTCCTGTGTGAGAATATGAGGTTTAATTAAACAAATACASTTAATATCTAAATAGGTTGCCATGTTCTCTATACAGCACCTGGTACTGCTTTATTGAAAACTAGATGCAGAATTAAGTGTAATAAAGCATAGAAGGTAGGGGAAGACTGAGAGAATAGTTATTTGCTTACATAGTCACATAGGTATTTGATATTCAGTAATATATGCTTTTATTAGCGAACAATGTAAACACTTTTTAAGATTATAAGACCTTGTTAGCTTTATTTTTTTTTCCTTCCTGTACCTGGGACGGATCTGAAAAAAATCAAATATGTTGGGAAGCAATCCATAACTGTGCAGGTTCTGTCCTTGAGCCAAGTCTGGACCAACACCCTGTCCACTATGTTTTGGGAAATCTATCCTTTTGATAAATCAAGTTCTTAAATGCTATTTTATCCAGCAATATAAGAGGCCAGTAGCAGTTACATACCAGTAAGTTTTATCATGCTGGTGGATAGGGTTTTTTTTGCTTCAATCATCATCTAAGAAACTGATATGTATTTTGTCTTTATTTTTACTATTTACATTGCTAATATCTACAATTCATACAATATCTGAAAGTGTGTTACTACTTGTGTAGATTTACTGGTAGAAAAAGGGTTCTCCAGTCTATCACAAAGTTGCATGTAGAAGGTAAGTAAACCCAATAAGGAGTCTGTACTCTGTGTTTTCCATGCTACATGGATATAAAGAGTTCCCACTGCAAGACCAAGAGAAAATTCTTTGTGCTGTTTCCTTGGACAAGMGGTTAAAAAAGGTCTTCAATAAATTTTACAGTTCGTATTTTAAAACGTAGATTTTGCAAAGAATGTCCTTTCCTCTCTTTATAGAGGGCAAAGAAAAAAAAAAGCATGTCCTTGAAACTTAGGCTTTAAAAATGCAAATTTGAAAAGCTTTCTGAAGAGGCTTATCACATGTCTAGAAGAACACTTTCTGTTTGTTTTCAACAAACTTGTTTCTATCAGAATTTGTTAATCTAATGTTCATGCAGATTTATGCAGTATTTTGACTTTGTAGTGTATTTAAATGAGCATATACTGTAAAAGCTGGAGCATATTCAGAAGCTAAGACAGAACACAAGGAGATGAGAACAATAGATATTAATGGTCTGCTAATTGRCATTGCTATATGCAATAAAAAATTAATTCCCAGAGGACCAAGAATTCCATTTCTCACACAAGATCCCAATAGCATGAGCAGATTTTCCCTAACAGCCTTGTGCCTGATCACATCTTTCAAGAGATGTAGAATGATAAAGCTTTCATTGTGTTAATTTATGTCACCCATTCCATTGAGTTCTGTCCTAATGGGATCTGCTTTTTTTTTTCTCCTGGAAAAAAAGATATTTTTTAACATTTAAAAATACATATTTTCAGATGATAAACTTTTGACATTTCAATACAGGCAATGGATGGTTCCTGGATAAGATCATCATCAAACATGGAGAAGGAAAGGAAGCTCAAGAAGTTGCATTTCCTTGTAATAGGTATGTCATTTGTGAAGAAACAGAATTACATTTTTGATCTGTCAAAAGGCTAAAGAAAACAAGTCTAAAGAACTGGCACGTTCATGCAACGTAAAAATATGGTCACTCTTGAAGAGTTTTTCAACCAACATGAAATACAAAATCTAGCATTAGTCAAAAAAGTATTTGACAAAAAGTCAAACAGTGAAGGTGCTGGGTTTTATGGGAAGGAGTCACACCATAAAGCAAATAAAAACAAAGCAAAATGTAGCGTAGAAGGAAAGACGCGTTGATCTTTCCTTTATTCAACTMTCTATCCCTCTATTTATGTATGTATGTATCTACAGAGATCATGAAAGTGTCTGTTTTATATGGGAAGATGTAGTTATATGGATTTCAGTTTGTTTCTCTTTCTTGGGCACTGCAGACCTTGTATCTAAGTCACAGAATCACAGAAAGACTGAGGTTGGAAGAGACCTTTGGAAATCATCTAGTCCTCTAAGGTCACTTAGAGAAAATTGCAAAGAATTGTGGCAAGGCGGGCTCTAAATATTCCTAGAGAAGGAGAATCTACAACCTCTTCGAGCAGCTGTTCCAGTATTTTGTCTTCCTTACAGTCAAGTTTTTCTTCAAATTCAGGCAGAACTACATATGTTTCAGTTTGCCCATTGCCTCTTGTCCTGTCGCTGACCACCGCTGTCTTAACCCACCCTCTTGACACTCTCCCTTAAGAAATTTGTACATATTGATAAGACCCTCTCCCAGCCTTCTTTTTTCTAAGCTAAACATTCTGAGCTCTCTCMGTCTCTTCTCATAGGAGAGATGCTCCCATCTCCTAATCATCTTTGTAACCCTATGCAGAACTAGTATGTGTTCTTAAATATAGAAAATCTTTGAAAAGATCTTTGATTGTGGACTCGCGGAATGGTTAGCACTCCTCCTAAAGAGAGCTGAAATATGTCTTTTCACTTGGCAAATAGCTACTTCTCTATTTTATTAAGTCTAGGATTTCATTGCCATGGCCAAAATTGAAAGAAAAAAAAGTCCAAATCTCTGTTCTAGTAGTTATTCAAGTTTCAGATTTTGTGAATTTAGTCTACATGGCTGATGTAGACTAAATTGGTTTGGTGTGCAGTTGAAGATAGTCATTGGAAAAACAGACAAATGAGATAATTGTTTTTTTAAAGTCATGGAGATTTTACGAGACTTTTCAAAAGGAAGGTCTACTTAATGAAGAGTCTGAGCTGCTATAAAACTGCATTATCAAAAGGAAATTATTAGCTCTTGGAAAAAAAGATTAGAGACATTATGCATAGACCTAGAAAGGTTCTGTCATTCTTTGTCTGCAGACTAAGTGCTGCCAATSTATCAAAATTTATATTTTTAGAAACTGCTAGTCATCATTTTCATTCTTAAGAAGGGATGAAGTTCACAAAAGTTAATCAAGATATTTATTAAAACAATAGTTGAAATACATTGGAATCTAATCTTCATGCACAAGGGAGTTGTTTATATAATTTTACTATATATAAGTAATTAAATGTATATGGATAATTGAGTTTGAACAAAAGCTACATCAGCTTGGAACCAATAGAATGGAACCTGACAGAATATATTTATTTTCAAATAAGGAAAATTTTAACAGTTGTAAAATGTTATTATATCAGCAAGGAGGATCAAATGAAAAGTGTGTTTTTGTAATGAAATGAGATTTAAGAAATATTCCTTTAATTCATCAGTATGAAAGAAAAGACAAATTCAGTTCATTGAGGATTAGCTATAAAAGCTCTAGAAACTGCCAAATCTGGGATCTGAAATACTCCTCTCAGGAGTCATACAACATTTTAAGTGTAAAGAACTGAACGTTGCAGGTTATATACAGTTCCCTCAAAAATGTACAACTGAATATTATTACTGTAGATACTTAGGACTTTGTATGGTGTTAACTTCCATGCAAATTTCTATTTTGTGATGATAATAGACTGAACTGAATTCTCCCTGAATGTGAAAAATGCTAACTATTATAAAAGTATAAAATGAAATGAGTTCTGTGATGAATTTTATAGATGTAATTTGGCAAAAAAAGAATAAAAATACTGTTGAAGAGAGTGAAGGCAATAGTGAGATCTCTTGCAACATGAATGATAATTGTTATTAACTACATTATTTTTGTTTTGCAATAAAAGATGGTTAGATGAATACCAAGATGATGGGAGAACACAACGAGAGCTAACTGCTGAAAGTAAGTATTTTATGACACTGTATAGCGCTTACTCGGTGCCTAATGGTTACTGAAAATGACCATCACTTATGAAKAAAAGCAAGAATAAAACTTGCTCATATAAATCTCTTTTGTTGTTTGTATTTTAGAATATAGCAATTCAAAGAAGACGTGCTCCAAAGGTAAGAATTATTTTTAACATAATTTTTCATCTATTTAATCTCCAAATTAGTATTAAGTGACAAATGAACTGAGCAGTTTAGTCCTCAAATCAGACAGAAATTTCTCTAAGAAGGGTTTCAAGTATTGTTTTGTTTATCCTAGTACTACTATTGTTTAGTATATCATATCCCTTAGCAAACAATAGCAACTTGAAAAATGTGCTGGGGAATGACAGTGGAAGCATTTTCAGGTCAAAGTCCATTAGGATATACAGGTTTTGGTTCCATATCTATGAATGAAATTCAATGCAGTAATTTCATTCAGCTGACAAAGACTGCCCCAATTAATAAAACATGTTAAGAAAAAACTATCTCCTGTTTAATTATTTACCTAGAAAGACATTGTAAAAGGCTACTACCTAGCAAGTGCTTAATATTTGAGATATTATCTCTGTGTTTTTCCTTAGCCATAAAAGAGAAACAGACTAATACCATTTTCTTTATGAAAATTTAACGGTAAATACCTATTCTCTGTAACTGTCTGAGAACACTATGGGAGAAACTAAAGTAAAAGAAATAATATTCTCATTTACCTCTGAARATGGTGATTTGCGTCTTGTATGATGTCCTGAATTCTCAGTCTAATTCTTCTTCCCCCGAAAATGAAATCTCTTGCATTCATTCAAACAGTTTGGCCAGCAGTTTCACTGTTACAGGGAATGATGACTCTTATAAGAGGAGGCTGATTAAATCATAGAGAAATCTGATTTTCGCAAGAGTGACTTGGAGCTGGATCCTACATTCTGTTAAGTACTCACTTCAGAGATGTATCCAGAGTATTAGTTTCACACTATATTCAGAAAACAAACGATGTTTTGGCAACAATCTTTTTTCTTTTTGCAGTACAGCTTCATTCTTTGTTATATTACAATGAGCAGGCACAGATGCACAGTCTTCTAAGYGCTTGTGCATGTCATGAAGAACATGGCACAATATCTTGATTATGAAGAGGAAGGAGCCACTTATCCTTGATCAGTTAGTGAAACTTCACACTGTTAAGGTGCCCCGGAAGACCCAAATATTGCATGCAGATTTATTAGGATGACACCTGAGGTTCCAAATAATAAAGAAGTTAAGAAAGAGAGCATTTGTTAGAAGGCATTCCACCAATTAGAAATGCAGTAGGCTAACTTGAACTCCTCTTTAGTCATCCTTTATTTAATGAGGAACTCACTTCAGTGAGGAACTGAGATCACACTTTTTATGTCTTATGTAAAAGAGCTAATGAGTGGAACAGATCTAAGGTTTGCTACTTTTTAATTTGTGTTCTCTTACTGGATTTCTTGTAGATCGTACCCATGAAAAGACTGAGTTTATAGGAAAATGTCCAGCAAAATAGTCTAGGAAAGGTGTCTTATACACAATTCTGTGTCAGTCCTTCATGATACAGCACTAGGATTGGAGAAAATTCCAGAGATGCAGAATCTTGGAAGAAAAAGTGTTTGCCTTAAATTCTCCCTACAGATGTAACAGTGATTTCACATGGCAAGGCAGATAATAGCAACAGGCAGTCCCATTCACAGTGGAAGTGAAAACTTCACGTGTATGATACATTTGCTGAATATGAGGCAAGCAGCGGAGTACTGATATTATGMAGTCAATATTAGATATTCCTGTTGTCAGGTTTCATGACAGTCACCCTGCAAGTATACTCATACTCCAGTGCTGTGCAGTAATTTCCAGAATAGCAATCAGTGTGCTTAGGTCAGGGCTGAGGCAAAGATTTACAAACAAAGCACTCAATGTAGAAGTCACTCTGAAGGCAGAAATCTCATTCTCTTTGAGTAAGTTGCTCAACCACTTGACCAAAAAGTAGAGTTTTAAAGTTATTTTTGCTAAGCAAGTTTCTTAGGGTATTACAGTTTTTAGTCAAGCTGGAATTTTGCCAACTTTAATGAAGCAGAAATTCCAGAACCCTATAAATGTTGTTAGTAGATATGAATTCTRCCTAACTGTGATAGATCTATATCAACTTCTCTTATCATGTGTAGATTGTGGAGATAGTCTAACAAGTTAAGCACAGCAGCAAAATTATTTATACATTCTTGATCCCTCCGTGTATGCTTGATGCAAGAGAAAAAGACTTAAGATCATGTAGGTACAGAATACAGACAGCTATTGTCAGTTGTATGGGAAAATGGGAATTTTCATCACTTGCTAAAATTTTCTTATACTGTTAGGAAATATGATATTTTCTCCTTCCTCCTCTTTTTCTTTCTTCCCTTCAAGATGGGGGAGTATTAAAATAGTACACATTAAAAGATTTTATTGAAAAGCAAAGATATAAGACATAGCACGTTACAATTTTGACTATGCTGTAGTCAGTTAAAAGGAGCTGAATTCCCGCAGTGTGGATCACAGATTGCTCCAAGGTACTGTGGGCTTTTGTGGGTGATGTATAAAATATAGTTCAACATCAGTGAAAATGGTTCCGTTAATAGATATTTTATAGGTTAGAATTTCTTGTGTCACAAAAGGTTGTTGGCATTAAGACACAGACAATTCATAAGAGAAAATATACAGTAAATTATCCCTGTAACTCCATTAAAAAATAAAAATAAATCCTTGCCTTGTGAGTTTGGATAATGAAGTAAGAATAATCACAGAATCCATCAAGCACAGATAGCTTGGTCCTGATTTTAAAAATCAAGGACAGTATTTATTACTAACTAGTGTCTGAATTCCCTAGTTAAGACAGTCTCACTGTCTGCCTCAAAATCCTGCAAGGCAGGTGAAACAAGCAACACAAATTTCTGCAATTTCCATGGACTAAGTAACCTACTTTTACATCTAGCAGAATGTGATTACCGTTTTAGCTCTTCAGCCCAAAAAACACCAGTAATTTATAACTGGAGTACTATGTCCTCAAAACAATGGGGACAATTTTCTAACAATTAGTAAAAGTTGTTCTCTTTAAAAAAAAAGAAGAAAAGAAAGAAAATCAAACTCTCTATTTCATTTTTATAAATGAGCTTACAAAATATTAACTCCATATTTTGCTCTACCCTTCTTACTATAGAAGGGTAGAACTCACTGCARTTTTGATTTTTCCCAAATATGTAGCAAGTATCTTCCAGATTCCAAAGTGGTAGTTAAAAGGCTTTCTGGAAGGATTTTATTACAGTTGATCGTATTTCATTTCCTAAAGTCAAGAAAGGACTCACACATCTCTGGAGTAACATGAAACAAGAACCTTGGTAGTATTATTTCAGGAAAGAGAGAATTCTGACTTTTTTTTGTGAAAGTTTGTTTCCCCCCTTTTTTTTTCATTCAAACAATTCTCATATTGACGTCTCAAAGAAAATGGCTATAGCTTTAGACATAGCCTAAAAGATAGATAACACACTAACACTAATCTCTTTGAAATGAATCTAATATGGATCAGTGATATCMGGGGAAAAGTATCCCTTCTGTGAGACCTTGCCTATGAAGTGCAGAAAAAAAGCATACTCAGGCTCACCTATCTAATTTTCAGATGTTAGTGATTTGAAATTTTCTGAAAATAGATAATCACTGAAACAAATTTGCAATCAGTCTCTTTTCTAGTGTAGCCATCTTTACCGAGTGGCTGTCTAAGGGAATATAGTATTACACCAAATGTTCTTTTCTTACTCTGGCAGGAGCAGGCTGAAATGAGTGTGCTGAACTGAGAGAAAATGCAGTCAATCTGGGTTAGCTCAGTTACCAAGTTGTAGAAACATTAAAAGTAAAGGCAGGCGAACAAGCAGTCACAGATGCTAAGAGGCCTTAAATCTGTTAACCACTGATTCATTTCCTGGAAAACTCCCAACTGGTGTCTTAGCCTTTCTTCTAAAATAATAATGCAAATGCAATCACAGATATTAATTAAAGTAAATCACATTGCCTGAAATTCGTTCTCCARTCATGCTGCTTCTTGGATGAGGAAACAGGCAGATACGCACCCTTGCTTTCCTTTAACATAGGGCTTACTCTTTCCTGGAGCAGAAGAGAATTGCAGTGAGAAAATAAAAGCTCACCAGGCTGAGCTTTGCAATAATGCAAAATTATCTTAATTTTCTCTCTGCTGTGTACCTGTGATGCCCTTCAAAATGGAAGAAGCTTATATGGGACATGTGATGGTAAGAGGTTCTGGGCTATGGTGGGAGTCTTTGTAAGAATTTGAATTTGCAAGCCCCAGAGTACTCGGAAATGGCAGAAAATCAAAGGATACTTGACTTCACCAAGTGTGACATCCTAAAGGGTACCACATGCCAACCTGGAACAAGGAGATAAAATTAAAAGCTGGCATACATTTTAAACAACAAAAGTTCCTCATTAGGCAAAGTCTGACTCATTCCTGGAAATGACCTCAAAAAAAAAAAAAGAAGAGTTCAAATGGAAGGAGCCTTTCAGCTAGCATCTTAGTCAGTGAAYTCCCTGGAATATGTGTATTTGCCTGCTGTTTTGTAGCCGAGCCCAGAAGAATCAGAGAACAGTCAGATGCAATGTAGAAAAAGCTTTTATAACAAGTTTGTTGTTTTTACAACCAAACAGAATAAGCTAAATAAAATATGTGTGAAGAACAGGGGAAAAAAACGTAGAGAAAAATGAAACAGATTTTCACCCAATCTCTAACTCCAAACAAGTGGAGAAAAATGAAACTTTAGAAAAAAGCTCATGGAATGCTAAGAAAAAAAGATTGCATCCATTTTATATATAAGCTAAATTACTTTAAAATTTATTCTGCTGAATCATTGCATTGTAGGCTTTCATACATTCACAGAATAGTTCCCTTCCTTATTAATTCCGTAAGCAAATTATGGCTGTAATAGTCACAGTCTAAACACAGGGCTTTGGTTTCCTTTCATTGTTAAGTTCTCTTTGCTATGTAGAAGCATGTGTCTCTTCTGAAAAAAAAAATTGAATTCAGATGAAGATTTACATTCCACCAGTTAATTATCTTTCTAGTGTACAATGTCCATCTCAAAAATGTTTTTCTATACCTTGAAGGATTTTCTGCTGCATTTTGAACAGAAATAATGAATCCTTTCTGATACATGTKCTTGGTTACTTTCTTGATTTACAAGTATTATTATGACTATGTGTCATGTACCAAAAAGAATCTCTGAAAGGCTAATCCATGGGCAGAGGTAAATGAAAGGGGCACTTTTGAATTACCTAGATTTTGAATTAGACTCTAATGAATGATCTTGTCTTACAAATAAGCAAATGACATGATAGATTAGGTTAAAAATATTAGGGAAAACAGGTTTATTTTTTATTATTTGACTGGACTAGTTGTGTATTCCAGCCAGCAATTTTTAAGAACGAATCATATATTAGTGATGACAAAATCCTTGCCTTCTCTCTCACACCACATGCATGAATACTTTAAGGACTAAAATGAAATAAATAAATTACTGCAATTAAAGCAGGTATTTTTTCACAGAGAAGGCAAAAGTGTAGCCAAAGATTCTTTTTCTTGCTTCCTTGACATTAATTTCTACTTGTATGCCCAGTTGTTTTGTTTTTATCAAGTCTTATTTAAATTTTGTTCGAGGAATATGTGTCTATTTTTATAAAACAATATGTAAATTCATAGCAATCTTTAAATTCTTTGTAGTAATAATAATGAAGAAGTCCATTACARTCCTCCCTTGATATGAAATATGTCATAATGTTTCCATTTTATTTAGCGCAACAGTGGAGGGTGCAGGTCAAAACAGATGGAGATTCCCCAGAGCCACAGGAGTGTAAAAGAACCCTTGTGATTTACGGCTCGAAGGGCAAAAGTGATCACCTTCTGCTTTCTCCACAAAACCCAGGATATGTGTGCTTTCGGCCCAGAGCAACAGATGAATTCATTGTAAGTCATAAATAAACAGTATTACAGAAAGATTACCATGACATTCCACTCCAGCCAAAGGATATATGCATATATATGGAATGCCAGTTTGCTTGCTACAAATGGCTTTTGTTTGCTACAAATTACTTTTTATTTACAAAGATGGAATTACTTAATTTTAGATCTTGGACCTTCTGATGCCTGTAGATCTTTTTTACTGGAGTCAGCGCTACAGTGTTTTCTTTGAATTGTTAGTACCTTTAAGAATATTAATCAAGGGCATAAATGATACCTTTTGTATAATTTATTGCATTCACCAGGTTTTCTTGTATTTTTTCAAATCCTAAAGAATCCTGAGTTGTGGTTTATGTGAAAGGTAATATACTATCACCTGAGAATGCAGAAGATGAATGACTTGGATAGTAAGATTAGAGGATGTAAGTGGGCTTTTCTTTTCCTCATTCCAGTCTTTGTAAAGGCATCTCCACTGTCCTCCAATGTGGTTCTGTCTGTCAGACCAGACGGTACATAGGAGTTTTCTGGATAATTGTACATCACAGGAAAAAGCATTCAAGCCTATCAAAGTGTGATGAGCCCTGAGGCAATAACATAATTGAAAACAACCCTAACATAGCTCTAACTATCTGTACACCTCACACTTATCCTGCTGCTTTGAGAGGATAAAATGCTCAAATTCTGTCCTGACTTTCTAAGCTAAATCACTGCAAATTTTATTGATTGGCATGGAAATGCAGCTTCTAGGCAGTCAAAAGAAAGAACCAGTCTGCATTTACAGCAGTTTTCTAAAGCTCAGAAAAAAACATTTAAATGGCTGCAATAAACATTTTGAAATCCAAGGCAAAACTACATAGGAAAAATGTTTTCAAGCAGCTGTATCAGAGCTTCATCATAATGACATGATCCAGGCTGAATTTTTAAGTTAAATAACAAGCTAATATAATCTAGGAACTTCAGGGAGAGTAAATGAAAAGATAATGACACTTGCTAAAGACAAGAAAGCAGCTGCTTATCAAAAAACAGACTGAGCAACAAAAGGCTCTTCCTAACCCGTAGACGTTAAGCGAGAGAGGTCAATAGAGGCAGAGTCTTGTGTGTGGAACAGCCACGTCAGCTGTCTGGATTTTGGCAAGCATCGTTCCATAAAGCAGACCTCTACTGCATCCAAATTTTAGGTAATTTCCAAAGTGTCATGTACTGCTTGTTAAGATCACCTAATTTCRGTGACAATGTACCATACTGTGTATCAATCTGGTTGCTTGCCCTATTCTACCATTTCTTCTACCACAGTACCCTGTTCTATCCTTATGGTGTTCTATCCTGATGCTTCTTTAAATGTGTGTTCATAATTTGGATTGGCTCTGTATTTTTCACTTGACTCTTTTTGTCCTTGGTTTTGTTGCCTTTTATACTATTTGAGCATTGTTTATTGTGTCTGAAATTTTATGTCTTTTCCATGCTGCTTTCAGGCCTTGTTCTAAGGAGGTCAGAATAACAGGCCTGTTATAAAGGAGCACTTAGGGTTTTTGCAGATATCTTCAGAAACCACCTTTGCAGAATCAGTTCTACTAATAAATCTGTTTTCCTTTTACTCTCTGTTTCTCTGTACCTACTAAAGCTATTTGTAATACAACAGAATCTTTTCCCACTGCAGAACCATGTTGGAGGCATAATGGGATGTCACAGTGGAGAAAGGCTGCCAAAAAGTGAAAAGAAATGAACTTTTAAACCTCCCCAAGATCCTGGTCTTAGACAAATTTCCTTAGTAATATACACTGCAGCCAAAAGAACAACATGTGCTAGAAAGAGCTCACATTACCTTTAAAATGTAGACTTAATTTTTATCTTAGAGATACATTTATTGCACACTTAGGACTTGAATGCATGTAAATTCCTGATTTTCCAGGTGTTCTTCTATAAATACACACACAGATGTGTATTATATTCACAATGATTATCTGGTCCAGAATTCTTTTGATCATCTCATATGAAAAAGAACAGGTGTACTTTAGCAGCACATAGCAATTGTTAAGAATATGTAGCTAGAAGAGATACTAACAACACTAGYATAGATACTACCAACGTACTAACAAGATAAAGTTTTGGTTTCAGTGGTCCTGGGTAGCTGTACTAAAGTGAGCTGTTGACATAAGAATAAATTTAATTTGAAAACATTAGGTCTAATAAATAGAGAAATAAGTGAATGTGTTTGTGTTATTGAATCTGCTGGGAGTTTTAGCATCTCAGATAGCATGGCAGAAAAACACACTCTCCAATGAACAGAACAGACACATTGAAAACTAATTGGGAAAATGAAAGTAAGTGCAGGRATAAATTTTCTTGTTGATGTTTGAGTGATGGCAGAGATTAGTTGCTGATATCATATGGAGTGAGGAAATTTGTAAATTATAAGCATCTTTCTTTCAAATACTAGTGTGTTTCTTGCCTATTTACAGAAAAAAAACTTGTAATAGGCTGCCTTTGGAGAGCACCTAATGCGTTGTGCATGTTCTACTATCCAGATGATCATAGAATGAAAAGTGATATTAATCAGTAAATCATGGGATTGGGATCCTTAAAACTGTGTTCCAGAAATAGCACAAATGATATGAAATGAGCAATAGTACTGTGACAACTAAGACTTTAATTATTATGTTCTATAACCATCGTCACCAGTTACGTGATTCTGAGAGAGTCACAATCTTCTGAGATGAAGCTCAAGGACATCATCATTTTTTTKGGAAAAAAATATATATGGAAAAAGTAACTAGGAAATTTGAATCATGAATAAAAGTGAGGTAAATGGTGCGCTTTTGGAAATATTCTGTAAGCTCAGAAAGAGAAAATTCCCTGTATCTATTTTTTATGATGGATATTCTTGCATTTTTGCTTTGAAGATCTTTTTGCATCAGCTAATAGACATTGATGGGGGTAAAGTCATTTATGGGAAAAAGAGTATTTCTAAAGTGAAATTCATCATATAAAATTGCTCATGAAAGGATTATGATGTGATGAAAATGTACTGTTGACAACGTACAATGATGGGTCTAAGCAGAAATGATAATAGTGGCCAGTCTTACGGAAAAAAAAGATTTATAAAAAGGGAGGAATATGTCATATTCTCAATTGAAAATATTTGGTGATGCTTAATTCAATAAATTGTGAATAACAAGGTATGCAAGATGCTTCTTTTTGTTTAAAGGCACTCATATATTTCATGGGAAATTTCATTGTGATTCTAGGAAAAAAAAAAAAGCAAAGATTGGCTTTTAAGTAGTCTATATTGTATCTGGAATTATTTTGCTGTATATATTAGGTGCAATTTTCCTGCAAGGTACACAACACAAGTGTAGAAAATTGTTAATTTGGATAGCAGAAGACGAAGTAAAATGTGAGGCACAACTTGTCCTAATAAATAAAAATAACTGAGTTCTGTAATATTGTAACTAAACTACAGAACTTTATGGAATAAGTAGTGCATGACACTTAAAGTAGCTCTGTGATCCAGGCTCATGAGGTCCATCTTTAAGAAAGYAAATCTGTAGGCAATGATTTTACAAACCAATTGTCTGGTTGTGAAAGCAGAAGCAATGATTTGCTTTGCAATGATTTGCAGGCATCAGTACAAATTCCCCAAGCATCAGTACAGATTAGGGGTCGACCTGCTGGARAGCAGCTCCACAGAGGGACCTGGGAGTCCTGGTTGACACCAAGTTAACCATGAGGCAGCAGTGTGCCCTYRTGGCCAAGAAGGCCAATGGGATCCTGGCTGCATCAGGAGGAGTGTTGCCAGCAGGTCRAGGGAGGGGATCCTGCCCCTCTCCTCAGCTCTGGTGAGGCCGCACCTGGAGCACTGTGTGCAGTTCTGGGCTCCTCAGTATAGGAGGGACATGGAGCTTATAGAGAGGGTTCATCGGAGAGCAACTAAGGTGATTAAGGGAATGGAACATCTCTCCTATGAGGAGAGACTGAGTTGGGCCTGTTCAGCTTGGAGAAGAGAAGGCTGAGAGGGGATATGATTAACAGGTATAAGTTCATGAAGGGGAGAATGTAGGGAGGAAGGGGACAAGCTCTTCTCATTGGTGGCCCGTGACAGGACGAGGGGTAATGGGTGCAAGCTGCAACACAAGAAGTTCCATCTCCATGTGAGCAGGAACTTCTTTACTGTGAGGGTAACAGAGCCCTGGAACAGGCTGCCCAAAGAGGTTGGGGACTCTCCTTCTCTGGAGGTCTCCAAAACCTGCCTGGATGCCACCCTGTGCCGCATGCTGGGAAAGATTTTTTCCTTGTTTCTTAAAGAACGGTGCCTTGCGTCCAGAAATTTTCTTTGAGTGTCACCACAAAACAAAACAAAACAAAACAAAACAAAACAAAACAAAACAAAACAAAACAAAACAAAAAAATTGGACCGGAAGGGATTTTGTAGGTCATCAAGTTGGGAGGCCTTGCTGTCACCAGTTGCTTTTCATTCATTTCAGTTCACAAATGGTTCAAGTTCTTGCAAAATGGTTTTGAGAGATTGATACTTTTTGATTTACCATTACTTACAATGCTTTGACATTTTACTATTTCTTATCTGCACAGCCTTTATGGTGAAGGTGGTCAGCTCTCCCTAAATGATAAGAACACACTTTTCACACTGTTCTAATAAGAATTAAATGGCTGAGGCTTCCTTGCATGTACATCTGCACTGTGCAAGGGTGCATGAACAAGCTTTAAGCAAGCTAGGTCATAAGTCAAGGTCTGCCAAATGCAGGACTCAGCTTGAAAAGTAGAATAAATTAGGCTGTTAGGAGCTATGTGCTCTGGCTCAAAAAACAGTCTGCTGCCGTTCTTAGGGCAGGACTGTGAGACTAACTTCAGTATTTTACTACTACACTACCGAGTGCGTTAAGGATTTACTTCCTGGCTTCTGTTGCCAAAGCTTACATGGTGACTGGTCTAGAAAAATGTGTGTATGAGACAAGAACAAGGCCACTGACAGCATTTTCTTTATGGATCATATTTAAAATCCTTATTTTAAAAAAGAAAAGTTTTCTTTTTCACTTGAAAACCCCCTCCTTCTCTGTCTGTCTTGCAGTTACCCAGGAAAGGAGGAAGCACTCTACCTCCTGGAGTTCAGAAGATGTTTTTTTGTGCAGTGTTTAATGTCATGCAAATCATTAGCAGTCAATGTGATTTGGTGATTCCCATAGACCTTAGCTTGGAGGGTTTAACTTGGTCTCCAGAAGCCCACAATCAGCAAGTGGATATTGAATTTCCTGCATGTGGTAGGGGCATGGGGCTACTCCGTCCTGCAGCGCTATTTCAGCAACATTAATAATATACAATTATGCAGAAAAATACATTCTCTTTTCCATAGAACTGGTTATATAAGAATTTGATTTTTTTTTTAAATYAAATCTTTTTGCAAAGGAGAATTGAGTTAATACTCTCTAGGCTAATCATAATTATCTTTAGTTATAGCTTGTCTCCTGAGCCTTTAACTAGAGCTAAGTCCTTTGTTATCCACTAGGATCAGAGCTTTACATAGTACTTTTTGTCTAAAGTGCGTGCATGCACAGATTTTACGGATTTAAATCTTGACTCACTTACTGGCAAAGTATAAAAAACTAATAATGGATCAGAGAAAAATCAAAGAGGCAGACTTACCCATGATCATAGAGGGCATACATGAAAAAGAGGGATCAATTCCTACACCATACCTTTTCTTGCCTCAGATACAGTTTTCCCATTAATTAATGTAAATTTAACGAATACTATGCTTCTTGCAAAAAGTGAAGCAGCCTTGACAATACCCTCTTCCTCGTGATATTTGTTGCAGGTTGAAACTGGAGATTTGGGAGATGTATACAAGATTCGGATCAGCTGTGATGATATGCCAGGCTTTGAGGGTTGGCATTTGAAGTCTTTTCACATAGAAGAGCTACATAGAAAACAAGAATTGAACTTTGACTGTAGCTGCTGGCTCTCTTGTTGTAGAGAAGACAGGGAGCTGGTGAAAGAATTCCCTGCAGTGGGTGAGGACGGGAAAACTTTACCAGGTAAAATTAGTGAGAGAACATGAACTGCATGTACCAACATCTTGAAAAGAAATCAGCACCGCAGATACATATTCATTTTTCTGGGTTTGTTATCTTCAATGAATCCATGGCAACTGTACATGTGCTGCAAAAATCCTGACCATTTAAGAAATTTCATCTTTGGAGTTAAATAGCAAATTGAGTTTCACCACTGCTGAATCTTGCTGCATAATTCTAAGTGTGTGAAATTGAGGAATATAATTATGCTTTTTAAAGATAAAGCACATATTGAAACCCACTGAATTTATTTGTAGTAGATTATCAAATTATTTAGATTATAACATCTTTAATTGCTAAAATAACTACCAGAATTGGTCCTCATTGTACAAAAAAAAAAGAAAAAAAGTTTTATGTTTGTTTTTCCCTCAGGACATTTCTGTAATGTGCTAAGAGTTTCAGAGTATACTCAGAAATGCACTTGGAAAGTGAAGGCCCTAGCAGTTCTGCATTTGTTCAGAAAAGAATGCAGTTATATATGAGATAAAAGCAATTAAGACATGACTGCTTTTCTAAATTAACGTTCCAGCACTGTTTGCTTTTCAAGAGCTCGAATATATATGTGGCTTTAAAAAAAGGGTAGCATTGAAGTGGTTAATATTATCCCAGCAGGACTATATGTTAAAAATCACAACAAAAAATCCTAGTCCTTCTATCTGCACCACAGTTTAATGTTTTTTCTCAGAAAATCCAATTTGACTATATAAAATGAGAGAAGAAAATGCATATAAACAGGAGCACTGAGACAAAAATTGTTATTGTAGTACTCTAAATTAATAAGTACATTTAAAAACTGTACATGTATGTCAGATTGTGCATCCTATGCTACACCTGTCTCTGCTATTCTAATTTGCATGAACTTTACACAGTGGCTTATTCTTTGACCTGTGATGACTATTAACTACTGCAAAGATAATTCAGCTTCTAACAGCCCATGAATGATCTCAGTCAAGATCTTGTTTTCTGAGTGCTGCACAGAAAAATAGAATTAAACATGATTTGTATGTATAACTTCAAGTTGCATAGGTCTAAGTTGTATGAGCTCAATTTCCTTCAAATTCGTAAAGAAGTCAATGGAAAGAATTCATTGACTTAAGCAAGAAGAGATCAGATTCATGAATAATACTCTGTCTTAATCATCATATAGCAGATTTTTTTGGAAGTGCATAAATAAGAGTAAGCTCTAGTCTTACTAAATAATCAGTTTCACTGTTTTCCTTTAAGTGAACACTTGTATTTAGTCTATTTTATTTAAATATTATTACAGTCTATAAGTATGTTGTCTCTGTACACATTGGCGACCGCTGGGGAGCAGAAACCTTTGCAAATGTTTGGATCACTCTCTATGGCAAAAGAGGGGACACAGGTGTGAGGAAACTTCATACATCTTTAGCAAAAGGAAGAAAATTTCAAAGGAACAAGGTAAAGGCACAAAAATGCTGCATTACATATACATATGCTAATGATATGAGGCTAACATTACCTCCTCTGCATCACTTAATATATGCTCAGATTGTATCTTGTGAATTGAGAACAGAATTTGTCTTCTGGATATTTATGGCAGACCGATGACAATGTTATTTCCTAGCCGAACAGGAAGAAGCCCATGTGATAATCAGGTTCCATAGGAGCACATACAAAACAGTTTGCTATGAGAAAGCAGATCATCTTATTTTTACTCACTGCCAAGATAGYCATGCTCAGGAAAAGAGTGTTAGATTTCTATGAAATTATTCCATTAGACAATTACAGCAGCAGTTTTCCTAGGGTAAAATTGGATTCAATAATCTGATAAACTTTCTAACTTTTACTTTTCTCTACATCTCTACACTATGCTTATATACAGAAGAGAACACTATGCCATAATTATTTTAATTTGCCTTCATGTACAGATTTCCCCTAGAATACCTTAATTATAAAGATTTATGATTTCTGCTTACAATCTGGCTATCAATGGTTATTTGGTTATTGTTAATTACAAATTTGATTTTTTTTTCATATAAAAGTATTCATAACATTAGTGARAGGAATGCTATTTTTCTATTATTTTTTATTTTAAAAGTGACCCTGATAATATAGAACTTTGGCAAGGAATATGTTCTTAAAAGTCACTTTGTTAATATCTTATTTCTAATTCTCCTATAATCTGTCTTGAAAATTTCTATTATTGAATCTGGATTTTATTGGGATAATGGTGTCTGATTATAATCTGAGCCACAGTTGTGTAAGTGCTATTTGTTTATAAACTTGTTGAGCATTATTAGCTACTGCTAAGTCTATCTGGCCCTTAGCTAGGCCATACACAGAACATCTGGCTCTCTTATGAAACAAGAAAGAATTTAGTGGGGCATATGATTTATTTCTTTGTATTTCACATTCCTTCTTTTTTGTTGTTGTTGTTKTTGTGTCATTCCTAGGTTTTCTTCTCTTTGTCTTATCTTCTTTGTTCTGCTTTCCTTTCCATCTTTTGAGTCTTGCTCAAAGTTCCTCACATTCCCCACTGTCATCTTAAACTTCTCTCCCTCTTACTCACTCTTTTTTGTAATTTTATTTTTCTACATTGACTTTCATTTTTACCAAAAGAGAGAGACCTTTCTAACTATTTTAGAAGAGTTTAGAAAGTTTTCCTGTAGTGAAGACAGTTTTTCTAGATTTCCAAATTCTCTTTAGGACTCTATTAATATGTTGGTTTGCATGATTTTTTTTTTTTGAAACTAGCATCTCACTAAAACCCAGGAGTTCAATTAGAACCAAAATTTTGTCATACTCCTTTGACAGTCTGAAAGTTGAGGAATATGTAGTTTTATGTAATTTAAAATGACTGACGAAATACTCTAGATTTTCGGAAGACTGCATGAAGTTACAGGGCATTATTAGTGATGATGTAGTATACAGTGTTAGAAACAAATTGTATTTACTTTTTTAGATTCAGAGAAGAGAGGTTGTGTTAAAACAGATGTTACATTACAAACAAAAAAAAAGTAGAAAACAAATCAAAAGAAAAAATAAATATAGATTTCCAAACTTCAGCCAAACCCAAGGCCAAAGTTTCCTTGAAGTTCAGGCATATTCAGGTCCAAAATTTTTGGACTGTGTTCTTCTCATCTTGCTGATCTTTATTTGTATATATTTAAAAGGCAAACCTTCTTTACTAAGCATTTCCTATTTCAACAGGTAGACTCATTTTTGGTGGAAGCTGTTTCTCTGGGTCACTTGCAAAAAGTGGTCATCCAACATGATGGAGAAGGATATGGGGCTGGGATGTACCTAAAGATGATAACGGTCAGGGAGTCTCAGGACTCAGACAAAGAATGGGTTTTCCCATGTTGTGACTGGATTGATACCCATCTGGGATTATGTGATACTACTTGTGAGATTTTGACCATTGGTAAGCTTTTTTGGAAGACTGGCCTGCCTGTTTTTCTGGTTTTTTTTTTTTTTTTTTTTTTTTTGAATTTGACTATAACTCTTTCAGATTTCTATAATATATTTTCCTGAAAATAGAAGATTAAATTTTCATCTTCTTTTTACTATTACAGCAATACCACATCTGTTAAGGTCAAAGATAATTAAATTTAATACTTAGTGAGTATGGAATATCAGCCTTCTAGATTGAATTGAGCACATTGCAATGAAAGATTTAATGCAGGTATTAGAATATGAGACATATGCTTCAAGGCAATAATGACTTAAGTTTTATGCGCTACTTTCCAGGATTTCCAGAGAAAAGTTACTGTAGTTAAATAAGCCTAGTCTTTATCTGTGGTATTATACCACAGAGTGGAATACTGTGGAATTATATATGGAATTGCTATGGAATTATATATGTATAATACTGTGTAATACTGTGGAACTATACTGTAGCACTGCAAAGCTGCAGTATAGTTCTAGTAAGCTTAGTTTCTGCTCAGTTCAAGCCTACCTCTCCAGGAGTCATGCAAATCCAAATCCTCTTCTTGGCAAAAGAATACTGACAGATGGAAGTGGCAGGACTTTTGGCCATTTACAAGCAGTGGAAAGAGATACTTTCCTTCCATCCGGTGGAAAAAAAAATCCATATGAAGCTTCCATATGAAGCTAGAAATGAACTTCAGCAGTTTGATAAGAGAAAAAGAAGATGGCTTGAAAATATATGTCCATGGTACATATACAGTTACTTGAATTACTGCTTTTTTTTCCTTTTGATTTGTAGGAAGTAGATTTTACTGAGTTGCTCTTTTCCACTAATTCCTTTGTTTTCTGCATAGGATGGTTTAAACAGAGTAAAAACAAAGGAAAAATAATATGAGGGAAAAAAAAGGGAGAGAGAGGGAGATAACACCATTGATCTTTTGAGGATCTGGCAAATCTCTTTTTGTGTTTATCATATATTCCTCTGTCAATCTAACACTATTATAGCAGTGTTATATTACTAGAAAAGATCCAGTTACAAGTGCAGTTCATTGGTGTTATTCATTTTGTGTTAAGTGTCTACATGATACAGATGGCTGGTACTTCCAAATGATAAAATTATTTTTTGAGAAATATTGATGTTTGTTTTAAGAACAACTAATTTGACTTCTGAAAGGTGACTGAATATTCTTTTAATAATTATTTTTAAAAATGATGATAAAAATAACCAAGCCTCGAGAAAAAAAAAAAAAAACCTCTGAAACTAATGTTTAAAACCAGAAAGAGCATTAAGCTGTTAAATTCTTGGCCAAAAAAAAGAAAAAAAAAAAAAGAAAGAAAGGTAATAAAGGTATTGATGTGTTATTCTTAGGAAACTGTTGCCATAGATACAATATAACCTGCAAATACAGCTTTGTTTGTATACTGTAAATCCTGTTATATTATGCCATTCTCTCATTCTATTTTCTTTCTTCTTTTTCTTTGATCATTTTTAAAGGTAAAAGATTGATTTCCAGTCCAAAACTGCCCAAAATCAACATGCAGTTATCAGGTCTCTGGATAATGGACATCACTGGATCTGACTTGAACAATGAAGGAGATCCGATACATCTCTCTCTCATCTTCTATGGGGACCTGAATCACAAAGAATTGCCACTTCAAATTACTGGAAAAGCAGTTCAAATCAAAGTACTTCAACCTTTCTCTATTGCAAGAAAAGATGGGGAGTCGTATATTTCATAACCCTTTTAATTCTGTGATAAATACTTTTTTTTTTTTTTTTTAAAACTAAACTGCTAAATTGATAATCAAATCTTCTACATAGTTTGGTAGTTTACTGCTAGTAGATTTTTCTTTAGTAATCACTTTTGTTTGTGAATGTAACACTGTCACTTGAATAATGGTTCTTGAATGAACAGATCCTCCTAAGGTTTCATACTAAGTGAGCAAATTGTTCCCTTGGTGCATATCACAGTGTACGCCAGATTGCAGGTATTGATTTACAGATTTTATTTATCTCTCGAAAGTAAGCAGTTTGTAAATATCCAATATGACATGGGTTATGTTAGAACTTCCTGGGATGGCAAGAGAAGAGACAAAAATGTCATGGAACTCGCTTCATTTTCCTCTTTCCTGTAGATTTTTCACCTCTCTCGTGAAGTTTCTTGTGCCTGCCTTCTCTTGTGTATTTTTGTTCTCTTTTTTTGACTATTGTGATTTTCTTTTTCTTCTTGCTCAACTGCTTTTCCTACAACTTTTCTCCTTTCTTATTCTCATTTCCTACCTTTTGTTTGTCTCTGCTTCCTCCTGTTCCTCATCAACTGAAAAATTATCAAACATTTGAGATCCACTTTCTTTGAACTGGTATCTGCCTCTTACTCTGTCACCGTGGGTGAATAAGTCACAGAATAAGTGACTCAAGAGTTCACTCTTGAAGCTGTGATTCTTTCCCCAGTATCTATGCCATGCTCCTCTTATGCATTTCTGGGTTTGTTTTCAATGAATGACCAGTCCAGTAGAGCTTGGAACAGATTGAAAGTAAAAATTGCATCTGCCGCCTTTGGCTCAGGAAATCTCTGAGTCACAACATGCTGGAGGCCAAGAGCTATTCAAGGAAAGTACTTTTTTCTAGTCTTGTATTGCTTATTCCATGCCCTCTGTCACCTCTTCAGTTATTCTTTGTGGGTTTTGAGGAAACAATTGTTCCCTGCAAGAAAAATTTGTAATTTTTACCTTGATCAGTTCTGTAGTGAGGTTTATTGTGCAGCTGCAGAAATGAACATATAGCAGGACTGAGGGAAAGGGAGAAAGTAGACAGGGCAGTTGGGCACTTTGCTTAGKAGAAATATATTCATGAACCCATGTTGGAGCATGGAGCAGGAGAAGCAGGTAACAAAAGAAAATCAGCAAAGAAGAAGTGAAGGGAGATCTACTAAAAAACCCAAAGAGTTAATATGCTACTTTTGATACTGGAGAGAAGCCTTAGGTTTCCGAGGCAGAGATTGTCTCCTGGTGCTTTTTCTGCTTGTCAGTTAAATAGGACTTAATGATTGCTCTACAGAGGTAATTGGCTGTATATTGATGTTTTCTACTCGTTTTCTTTGATAAAAGAGGAACCTGGCTAGTCTGCTTAGTCTATAAACATGATTCAAAATGAAGTGTAGCCAGTAGCTTTTCCTCTGCTGGATAACCTTTGCTAAAGATGAAGAGATTAAAGTTGAAATTATGAAAGTGGAAGTCTATGGTCAGAGACAAGATTGAAGTGAGGTCATATGCACTTCTACTGGCTGGGCAATGTTTGCAATGAAAGAAGAGCAGAGAAGAATAGAAAAAGACTATTGCTTTATCCTTTTTTATTCACAGCAGGGACAATAATTATTATTAACAATTATTTATTGTTACTTATATAGTTATTATTGTTAATTGCTAATATTTATTATTATGGTTATTATTACTATAATACTAGTGTTAGTATTATTACTATCATTATTATTTATACCCTTCTTTACCTCCACTTACACAAGTGGAATAAGTCATATAAACTTTGCAGTTTGCGGTACAACCGTAGGATTCTTTCTCAAACATGAATGCAGAAGAACAGTTCTAGTGGACAACTTCTACAAGAAAATGTAATGTATAGTGTAGAAGAAGGAACACATTGAAGAGAGGATTCATCAAACAGTAATTTTGAATGTGTTCTCAAAATCAGAGTAGTTCTCCTTCAAATTTAAAATTGCTTCATTTCTATATTCTTAGTTGTAGTAGAATTTCTTGTACTGTTCAAAAATTTTTAATTGACTTGAAAAATTACGTGTCTGCAATAGTGTCCCAATTCAGTGAATTWTTTTTTTGTACAAAACACTGTGCTTTGTTCTGTGCACAAATTTCTGCAATTTTCTGCGTTGACTCATTCTCTGGTATCAAACGTCTAGAGTGCCATTTCCTCATTCAGAGCAGCAGATCAATTTTGTATTGACTAGAAATGGAGAAAACAGTAATAGTAATAAATCTGTTCCACTTCCATACATTTATGGAAGTTTGTTCAACTGTTACATACAAATGTATTCAAATGTTCTGTTAAGTCCATTTGATCTTGCACAGCTAGGATGGTATCCATTCATTTTCTCTTTTTTTTCACGTAGGATGAGCTGACAGACATTGGCTCAGTCTACAAAGTTCAGGTAACTGGCCCGCATAGCAAATTAAAACAGCCATGGCACTTAGATTTACTGCATATGAAGCACACAGGCACGAATGAAGAGATGTATTTAGCCTTTGATTGCTGGTTCAACCCTAATGAAGACAAATGTGTGGAACTGCCAGCTCTCTATGCAGATCAGGAGCCMTTGCCTGGTAAGCTAAGTCTTTTTTTATTATCGGAGGTCAGATTCTGTCACTGTGGTATAAGGACATGAAATATTGTGTGAGAGTTCACAGAAGAAGAATTTTATACTAAGTAATATAATTCTTTGCATGTGAAATTATTACAAGAGAAAGCTAAGTACGCAGAAATCATTGGTACTCGCCTTAACAACAAATGTTACAATTGCTAATACCAAAGACATTAATTACATAAAATCTTGATCTCTTTCATGTTAAAGCAGTTTTATCTCTTGTTTATTTATTACCTTCTCTCCCAAAATGCTGTACCAGTTAAATATGTGTACAAAATGTTATTTGTTGTATGATACTACCTTAATCTTCCTATTTACAAAGAAAGCTATGACCTGGAAATTTATTCAGTTTCTGAGAATGAAGGAATTGCAAGGACCTCCTACAAAACAGAGACAGGTGTTTCAAAATGTGTTACAATCTGTCAGAAAAATATATCCAATAATTTCAATTACATTAGTGTTTTATTGATGTTGATGAGAAATACAGACTACAACAAGTATTATTCCAGCAACAATATATTAAGCATCACTTTTCAAGTATATAGCAGAATTGTATGGATGGATGGTGCCAGAGATATGATTAAGTGATTCCCTCTTCCCCCTCAGGAATACAGAGAACAAGCAATTGCATACTGATATCTTTATCTCTAGCTACTTAAGAACAGGCTTCCTATCTATCCAGCTCATTAGAATAAAGAGAATTGATGGGAATAGTAAAGATCAAATATTGAAGCTTTTAGTGACAGTTAAGAGGTTTTTTTTTTTTTTTTTTTTTTTTTTTTTTTTTTTTTTTTTTTTTCCCAGAGGCTACAGTACAAAAAATATTCTGCTTAAACAGAGACTTAATTCCATGTGAACTTTTGCACACTATTCTCTAAGGAGGCTTTCCTAAATATTTATCACATTTAAGTTGAATCTTGAAAAAATAAAACACTGAAGACCTTTTAAACCTRTGAATATATGTGGATTTACTCCTTTTTATTTAACAAAAATTGAGTAAAATTATAACAGTTGATAATTATTTCAGAATTTGAGATTGCTATATTTTGACTATTTGTAAAAAGTCTGGAAATTGAAAACAACATAAAAATCATGAATGTACTTCTCAAAGTTTCTACTGTGCTAAGAATTAAATGGAGATAATGTCAGACAGTTTTATCTTGTTTAACAGAACCATTCAGCTTAAGATAAAATAGAATATTTTTTGAATAGTTGAGTATTATGTCCTGACTTATACACATGTTCATACAAACCTTTTTGTAGAGTTTAAACTAAAGAAAATATGTCTGCATCTGTTAACATGCAAAATGTCTTTTGAAACTCATGTGTATGCCTGCTGATGAAAGGTGCTCTATACAAATGATCTTTCATTGAAATGATTATGTCAGTTTTATACTTTGTGGTGCTAATATTAGTTCAGTCTAAAATGTCTAACATCAGCATCTTCTCTGTATTCCCATTTGTTTACTGGTGACAAAAAGCATTTCATTGTTCAGTGTGATCATGCTATTTACTGCTTTGAAAGACATATCCACACATGGAGTTGTCTTTAATAAATGTCTTGGTGGAATAAGTTCAAACAAAGAAGAAAACAAAATTTGAAATATACAGATCATTGCTATCCCCAGACAAATCAAACGGCAAGTAGATGGTCGTATAGGGAGCAAAGTAAATTTTAAAAGCTAAGCATCCAAATAAACACTACCCGTTATCAGTAATGTCAATCACCTGGCGGTAATGAGATATGTTCATACCATCACTTCTGTTCTAAACTGATTGCATAAGATTTGTCAAGGCAAAAATACATGCTCATTTGTGATCTTGAGGAAAAACACAATTCCTTTGATAAAAAGTCCTCACTGTTTTATTTTTTTTTCTCTCTTAGATCCATAATCCATAAATACTTTTTTTGTTTGTTTTTTTGGGGTATTGTTTGGTTGGTTGGTTGGTTGSTTGCTTGCTTTTTTCTCCTCTTCCAGAACTCTAATGTCAGAGGCTTGTATCTTCTGAGCATGTCTCCTACATATCCCACCTCATCTGGTGAGACATGAGGATGATTTCATGCCCAGTAAATCCAATCACTGGTATCAGCTGTCATGGAATGTATTCTTAATGCCTAAAGAATAAAAGAATAAGCAAAATTTAAACTTGATTCTCTCAGGTCTGAAATTGCTTTTTCTTCCAACTGTAGAAATATTTCTTCTTTTAGAAATATTTCTTCTTTTAGTGTCCCCAGACACTATTATATTAAATAATCAAGGTCAAATGACTCTCTTGCATAATTCTGTTAGCTTCTGGGGAACCATCTCAGAGCTGAATTCATCTTCGGGATATTAACCAGTATCACAGAGACAAATACTTTCTCTGATTTTTTTTTTTGACTTTAATATATTCATGCTAGTATTTATGATCATATTTTTAGACTATCTATGTCATCAGACCGATTAATTTTAGTTCAAATTTTTGGGCTTCAGATTAAAAGAAACTTTGTTTCCTTAGGAATTCTGTGATAATTTCATGAAAGACATATTATGCATATTAACATATTGAGACCATCTTATTTGAAAATAATCCTATCAATTACAATTAACATTTTAGTACTTCCTGCAGATAGTTTCTCTGTTTCTTGTTGTCTTCTAAATCATTTTGTGATGATTTCTAGAATGCTATCCTCTATGTCTGCAGTGAAGGTGTATATGAGGTCCTTTTACAACAGTACGTATCCCAAATTAGGAGCTGTTTGAACTTAAAAGAAGAACTTCGTTAAATGTAGCTGTAAAAGTCAAAATGTAGCTATAAAATTAAATGCTGAAGATCAGTGTCAGCTTGTTTCTGCTAAAGGACTTTTATGCACTGACACCCACCCCAATCAATTCTTTTGAAGAGTTTAAGAGCCTAACATCTGTAGTAATAAACAACTGCATTAATAAACATAATCATCCTACTTAAACAATCATTCAACTTTATTTTTACAGTTTGTAGATGAAGTGCAATATCCTCACTGCTGCTGCTAATAGCATTGATCTGTTAATAGTAGAAGTAGCAGCATGTATTCTAGCAGTAGGTTCATTCCAACCTAGATTAGCAGTTGCTAAATGGTTTTTGACTTTGCTAGATGCACTTCAGCCCGGTAGCCTTTGTTTATCAAGTAATTCACCTTTCATTAAAGCCAATGAAGAGTCTCATGTCARCCTCCAAAACAGAAATGGATCAGAGATGCTTGGACTACAGAAGCTTTATCACGGCCCAAATCTAGCATAGACACACTGGTCCAGGACTTGAGCTAGTGAAGAGCTCATGCTCTTTTGCTCTATTTCCTGATTCCAATTTTTGCTAACTTGAGTGTCTTTACAAGGACACAGATTTGGAGACATGATTCATATGATCAGTTGACAGCATTAGATCAAAAATTTTCTTTTTTTTTTTTTTTCTGCAGCAAAAGTATATGTTTTTAAAATATGCCTGCACACGGTACTTGCTTTTAATTCTCAATTTCCTGACATTTGTTTGAAAAGAGAACTAATTCCTCTGGGAATATCAACAATTTCCTCTGGGAATCTCATTATCCTTATTGCCTCTTTCTATTTGTTTTATCTTTTTTTTAGGCTAGAAATTTCACAGAAGGCAGTGGAAGGAAAGCCACTCTCAGCTATCCACCATCTCTGAAATACTGCACCCTGCCCGGTTCACATTCACATCCCTTCCATTTTATCTTTCAGTAAAGAACCTGCTAAGCTACAGAGAACAGCAAGGAAGAAAAAAGGCCTTGAAAGCTCCAGGAGGAGAAGAGGGGTTCATTTGATAGTTCATTTTCTCCCCCACTGCCTTAGTGTTTCCTGCCTTTGAAAAACTTACTTCTATCACCTGATTTGAATACAGAGCTAAAACCATAATGGTGTGAATGGTTCAACCATACCACTGACATTCAGGCAGGATAAGATCATAACATTCAGACTATTCACCCTGAAAGATTATTGAGATTTCATTAGGAAAATGTTACTGAGTTACCATAATAAATGGTATTTGAATTCCATTATAGTTCATTGTAAAATCAACAAAAACTAGAAACTTCAGGGCAATAGCTTCTGCCTCTTTATTCTTGTTTTTCTCCCTTATATGAACATTATGTGGTGATTTTTAGTTTCTCATTATGCTTTTTTTTACATCTGAAACAGAACTCTTACAAGTTGGATTCATCAGAGAAAAAAATGGCAAGGTTCAAGAACACATTTTATTTTAGCAGATTGTTATTGCTAGTGATACCTCATTCATTTCACTGCAAGAATGCTCCCAAACTCAACCCACCCTAAGAACTCTTATCCTTTTTCCCAGCCAATTATTGTTATGTATTCCTTCCTTGGTAAGGATTATTTTGTATATATGTGTGGCTCTCATATAAACCTTTTGACAATCAATGGCATCCACTTGCTATGAATATTGTGAACTTCGGATTATATATTAATTGGTTCTGCAGGTTCATGTGAAAATATTGAGTCAATAAGAACATTCAGATATATTTTAAAATTTTCAATATATATGTTTCTCCTGTGAATACAGGTGCTTTGGAACACTTCTATATTTGTATCCATTTGTGTGATTAAAGATAAGCACAAAATTAAGGTTACTAATTATTGAGGAACAAAGCACAGCAAATAATTGAGTACTGTGATTTCTAATCCACCCTATATGAGGAATCAGTCTTGAAAAGCAAATTTTTCAGGCCTTATTAACACAAGAAGCCTATTGACTTCAATTATCTACTTACATGAACAAAACGAAATAGGGAAAGCAACACTCTAGATAGATGACAGAGCCAGTCCTTTCATATCCTAGCTTCTCAGAAGACACAACTACTATCTGCTGCTGAGGTGTCCTCTGGACAGCCCACGTACTTTCAAATTTCTGAATCTCCAGCAAGACCAAATCAGTGTAGCTACATTGACTTTAATGCAGGTGTTCTTACATTTCTTGTCAGGAAATGCATATTTGAAAAGATGATGAGATACATTAGGGCCTCAGTCTAGAAAAATATTTGGTTCCTATCATCATACATTGGCCATGTCATCAAGTACAAGTACTTTCTTAGATTATGGTTTAAACAGTATAAACTTCCCAAGGGAAGTCCCTGTATTAAAGTAAATAGCGCTACAGTGAAATAAAGTTACTTTTCAGAAAACAGTTTTTCTCAAAGGATGTACGTATCCGGAAAAAAAAAATGAAGAGAAACAAAGACATTGCAGAAGTTTTCTGCATTGAAAATGCCTTTAATAGCATTGATTTCGATATTAATTTTTAAATCAGCATGCAAGAACTGCCCATGAAGTTATTTGTTTCTGTGATACAATCTTTTTTATTTCAACCATATCAAGGAATAGCTATATGAGATGTCACAGTATTTGAATTCAGCCTCTTTGATTATAACACTCAATATGAATAGAACCAACTTGTGAAAAGAGCTGTAAGAAGAGTTTAAAAATAAATATCCTCAGAACACTTTTCTTCTCTCCCTTCTCTCCCATCACCTACACTTGAGAGTAAATAAGAGCTTTAGCTTCTGGTTTCTTATTTTTTCATGGTGTGTTTTTAACAGTTTCTCCAAAATCTACTAGAATCTTCTTATATCCTCTCAGGTGAAGTTTTGGTAGGACAGTTTGGATAAATTGTATCATTTCTTCTTCACAATATATTTATTATATATACATCATTTCCCTTCCTTACATACTACACACCATTCCTGGGAAGAAGCCATTGTGCAATCAGCAGGCCTTAGGTAGGGACGAGCAGCAGAATAAGGCTGCGAGATATTCTGTGGTGTGCAATTCTCCATAGTCAGGAAGATGTCTGTGTTTGCTTTACCATGTCAGAGATGAAGACTTTTGTACTTGGGGCTGAACAGAATGGAGCAGTCAGAGACAGCTTAGTGCTTTTACAATGTCATATTTTATGGGTGCTCAGTCCTTAATAAAAAATCAGTCTTCAGCCTTGTGACAGAAAGTAGATTCTGCAGATAAGATACGCATTCTTGAATACATTCAAGGGCCGTGCATATTGGTTATTTTCCTAAATGTAACATTGCAATTTACAGTGGATAAAAATGTATCATTCTGAAAAGTCTTAGATGTGTGTTACAAGTCTGTGTTGCTGTAAAATGAGATTTTTTTCTTGGACCTAAGTAATGGTGCTTGTGTGTGGAAGCAAAGGAACATGCAGACCATTTAACTTCAGACACTTGACTTCGAGTGTCTATTCCTAGAATATATGGAAACCCTCATAGGTGTTTTCTATAGCACCTACCTTTTCCTACTGACTACTTAGCAGTCTCATAGTCCTAATTTAGCCACCCAAGATAGATGCCTAAAATAACAGCACCAAGAGTATACTGTTGAACATACATTTATTACGGTAGTCTGAGTAAGACCAGACTTTCAATACTAGGAATTTTTTTGTTTTCTTGATTCCTTCTGGTTAAGATAGTGCAAAAAATCAGGAAAATTGAGAGGGTGGCCTCCTCTTGTTTAAGAGTTTTCTTTTTCCTTCTCTCCAGGATAAGGACAGGGGCCAAAACAGGTCATTCTAAAACTGAATATAGGAATATTTCCAAAGAAATTCTGGGATTTCTTAGGAATTGATGGAGTTGCTGATCCCTGAACTGCTGCCACCCTTTCAATTGCAATAAGTTAAAGTAGAAGCAGTCTTTTGCGTGCAGTCAGAAGTTTGAAGTCCTGTTTCTGCTGGATCACTGCCCTGTGTCAGAAAGAGGCAAGGAAGCAGGAGCTGAATGTGGTGCTCTTAGATGGCTCTCCGAATTTCTATATTATGAGCACAGCTGAGAAAATCAGGAATGCATTCCTTTAAGCTCACATTTCCCTTATCCAATGTTCATTTGTAGGCTATTATATTGACAAATATAAGTGGGAGGTCGCTTTGGAGAGTGAAAAAAAAATCAACTTTTTTTTTCAATGTATACATTAAAGCTCTATTTGAAAGCTTTTTATAGTATTTTTGTTATTAAGAATTATTTCTATTTCACCTTAATGAAAGTGTTTTAACTTTCTGATCATTTTATTAGTCTGATGACTGAGAAAACTTGATAGTCTTGTGTTTATTCTATGGGAGATAATTAGAAGAGTTGAAAGCTTCTTAAAACAATCAGATTACGGCTTTTTTTCTAAGCCAATTTACCAGTGCTGAGATTTAGCTTCATTTCTAGACACAAAAAGATAGAAGAACAAAGAAATATGGGTCAATAATCCTCGAGATTGGAATTTAGCTTTTCCAAGGAGTATTTAAACATGCATCCAGTGTGGAATTGTGTGGAATAATTGTGTGGAAAGGGATTAGTTACCTTGGAGGTAGAAGCAAATAATATAGGGGAGATTCTGTGCTCCAAACAGTGGCTGGTAAAGTTGTTCAGGGAGCAAAGTGTGAGGAAGAATTAAATTGTATTCTGCAGATTGACAAACAGGCAGTTATGCTTGGAAATTAGGAAAGTCTAGTGTTTATTAATGTCAGCAAGACTGAGGAGACCTGTGCTTTGAGCTGGGGCTCTGGGGCTACAGACTAAAGAAACTTGCAGTTGTCCATCTAGATTAACTAAAGTGAAAATCCTTTCGTATCTTTGATACTACAAGCAAAATTCCAGCTAGAGGAGTGTACTGTGCTCTGTGTCTTACTGGGGCTTATTTTTTTAGAGAGTGCGACACATTATGTTGTAATTATTCAGAATAATTTTTAGTTTTACTGACTCGGTTAGAGTCAGGCTAGATATCAGCTCTTGACATGGGCTCAGTTTCCCAGCTTCATGGATGTAAAACGGCAAAATCAAACTTTTTTTTCTCAACTTTCATACTTTTCATTTAAATCGTAAGAGTTTAACTTTTGCTACATTTACAGAGTCCTGATCAAAATGAGAACATCCTGTTGGCATGTACCTCAGGCTTGGTAGCAATATAGTTAATAACTTAAGAAAAGACAAACTTTAAGAAGGCAACATACCTTCCTATTAAATGTTTCCTATGTGAAAATGGTGGAGTAAAAGACAGAGATTGATAAAATATGCTGGTGTTTGGCAAGAAAGCAAAGATTTACTCATGTTGACTTTTTGGTTTGCAATCTATATTTTCTCTAAAGTTGTGGAATATTCAATCCATTTGCACACGGGAGACTTGAAGAAAGCAGATRCCATTGGTGAAGCCTATATATGTATTCAAGGAGAAAGAAGCGACTCAGGAAAGCGATGGCTTAACTCAAGAAACAGTCTGATCACTTTTGCTAGAGGGCAGGTAAATTAGGAGGAGAATAATTAAAGTTGAAAATGTCTTCCTGATAATTTATATACATATATATATGTATATATGTACACACACAAAGAAACTTTCATGTACAGGGTGTCAAAAAACTTTACTGCTTTCTGCGTATCCAGTACACATAATTTTCTGTGTAAGTGAGAGGTGATTTTCTCTGTAACTAAGAGATGATTTTCTCCAAATGTAATGTGTTGCTTTTAAGCTTCAGCACCATGGCACAACAGTAAATCAGTTAAGTTGATTAAGTGAGTCTGAGTTGGAATAGATATACCCTAAAAGCTGTCTTCCAATATTCCAGACATTTAAGGCCAAGGAGGTCTTAAAAAATCTATAATGCACCTAGTAGAACTGATGGAATTTCTTTAGAATATTTTGAATTTCTGCGTGCTTTGCACAACAACCATATTTTGTTAACTTTTCTGAGCATTAATATCATTGCTCCAGGCAGTGTTTTACATTTTTTTTAATGTTTCCTTCAGTCCTTCCATTCAGTTATTGCTTTTATGCATTATAAAATACTTCATCTTCAAGCAGCTTTAACGGTTCTTCCGAGAAATAATTGTTGGTTTAAGAAAAGGTTAACTAAAGGTTAACTAAAAAAAAAAATCAGATCAAAATAGAAATATTTAGCTTGTACTTTTAGACCTCTTGTTTGTTTTGTTTTGAGTTCAGTTTTGTTGCTAATGCTTATTTTTGGTTTTGGTTTGTCTGTATAGAATCACAAAATAATTGCATAGAATAATTGAGAGGGAGGGAATACTGACTCCAGTAACACAACTCACTGATTCCAGTAAATACAGTTGTATTTTTTAGTGCTTTGGTGCTTTAGTGATGCTTTAGTGCAGCAACCTTGAAAAATCTTCCATTCGACATATGCTTCATTTATTCTTTAAACTGGCTGTGTTTATTTTGTCTGCCCTCATTTTCATAAATTGTACAAGTCAGAGCAATTTTTGTATGAAAACACGTTGAACCTTCATATTCATGGCACTCTTGGATTATTCTTTAACTAATTTATTTGGAATATTAATGCCCTATGTCATGTTCATCAAGAACGGATCAAGGTCCTAGACCAGACTTCCCAAGAGTAAATAGGAAGTAATAATAAAATGATAGGACTCATTTTGATTTAAGCAGTAATATAGGGAATTTTATAAATCTATCTTTTTTGCTGAGCAGGTATACATAATATATATTAAACAGCTTAAAGAAAGCTGCACAGTTAGTCTTCTTAGTAGAATGGATATAGTGTCAGTTTCTGTGAATCTTAAATCCAGTGGTAATCAGATGCTCTTTCAGATTCATGAGGGAGTTTTTGCTATAAAATTCAGATTCTGAGTTAGTTTCCTAGTGGCTTGGTAAGGAGACTAAATTCTTCCTTTGGAACTTCAAATGACTTTTCTATATCTTGATCTGCAGTGCTCTAAAATTATCTCAAATAGGAACTGTTTGGATCTCCTCACAAAGTTTTCATTGCATACCTTCAAATCCCAAAACAGGTCCCTGGCTTTTGTCTTCAAATTKTATTTCCAGACAGGCCCTACCAAGTCTGCTCGATCTGTCTTCAACAGAATTGCTCACAAATTCACAAGAGATAAAACATAAATCAAAAATTCGGTCAACAGGTCAAAAATACTTTTTTTTTTTTTGTTATTATGTTTCTGTTATCCCAAGGAGATTATGCTTACCCATTCACGAATAGTATATTTCCAAACCTTGTTTCTTGATGGCCAGTTCAGAAAAGCAAGCAAACACACAGGTTAAGAAATGTATGTCCCCAGGGTCAGAGTGCAGCTCTTTTATTAAAAGGGAAGAAAGACAAATGAGTGAATTAAAATGAAATGTTTATATGACAATAAAATTATTATAATAGGAAAAAAATACAGTAAAAAAAAAAAAAAAAAAAAAAAAAAAAAAAAAAAAAAATAAAAAAAAAAAGATAAAAAATACAGTAAAAAAAAAAAAAAAAAAAAGGAAAAGTTATCAGGAAGACTGATCAACCATGCGATTCTATTCTACAAGAAAAATATCCTGTATCATAGACATGGCTTGTATTGGCAGTGAGGTCCAAATCTTCCCAGATATCTATTCATTTGATTCTCATTTAGCTGCCTAGTTAACTGAATATTAGTGAAAAAGAAATTTCTCTGGATCTTCCAAATTATTAATACCTATTAGTTAGGTATTACATACCTAACTTTCTTCAGTTTAATTGAGAATAAGTTATTTAACAGTCATGATGTTCTGGATCAATGCAGTTGGTACTTTCAATAGAAGCACCAATGGATATGATTTGGTAATACCAGTCTGTGAGTACTAAAATAATTAAGGTTCATAGATTTTTCTAATGTTTCGATAATTACTTCTTATAAACCACAGCAACATTTTGAAACTTTTAAGTTATTATTCACTGGCACATAAAATGTCAATGTTAGTATATACAGTGTTATTATGAACTCAAAGAAAATGGAATGCCATGAATAGGAAAAAAAAATCCCTTATATTAAGATACAAAGCCTTGAGTCAAAATCACATACATATTTAATTTAACTAAATTATAATTTTAATTATTTTCACATTGCAGGTGGATACGTTCAAAATCAAAGCTGTATACCTTGGCAAGTTGAACCAAGTTCTTGTTGGGTTTAAGAGTCCAAAAAAAGGTTGGTATATGTACTATATCACAGCATTATTTCTTACAATCATTTCAGTTTCATAACAGTGGAGCTAAAATTTGGTTTTCTCTTAAAAATAAATAGAAACAGCAAGGAGTATCATGAAATGGTATCTCCTTCACTACTTCATCTACACTTTTGCCCCAACAGTTTCCAGATGCAGTAGAAGAGAGATTCTACAGATACATAGCTTGTACAGACAATGTCATTAATCGAGATAAGGCTGTTCCAGGGCATAAAATAGCCTCTCTTGTTCTTCTGTCTTTGTCAAGAACAGGACTATAAGATGACTTTGTAGGTCAAAATCAAATATTCACAAATAACTGTTTTGGGAACTACTTACAATTTATTTCCTAAACAAACATTGAAATGAATGTTCAGACTTTCACTAATTTCATCAAGACTTAGAAAGATCAAATTTCCAGATAAAATATTTAATTCCTGTGCCTACAGCTAGTTTTTGTGAACAGTGACTCTGCATCGTGGAATCTTCACAGAATGTGTTAAACTGAGTGAAATCTAAGTCTTGGTGAAATTAGTGAAAGTCTGAACATTCTTGGGGCTCAGTTTAGAGCAGAAGCCTCAACTGAAAGCAGTTGGAAACTTACAGCTTCCCCATGTTTTATTGAATGTGCTGTGCAAAAGGCATTCTTAAATGTGGCTAAATCTCAACACAATAACTCTATATGGCTTGTACCATTCATTCTGAGGCTAAGAAGAATTCCTTTCCTGAATAGTGTGAAAGGACTGGATACTATCATTACATGATCAATGGATAATATCATTAGCATTTACAACAGTGTTCACCAATCAGCCTATTCTAGAGGAAATCAGGTAATTTCTGTAATATATTTTCAGAGGCCCTATTTCCTAAAGAAGTCAATCAAAACCCAACTTTTTTTTTAAGGTAGAATCTTATGACTGCATAGTCAGAATATGTTATTTCTTTAAAAGTATAAATTAATGATGTTCTGTTTATTTTCAATCAGACGAGTGGTTCTTGGAAAAAATTGTTATTAAAGAAGTCATTTATCCTTTCTCCACATACATCTTTGTTCACAATAACTGGATCAACAAACGCTCTAAGAAAGATTTTGTAGAAGTGATAATTCCACTCAAAGGTAATACCAACAGAAATGTCCTGTATTTGCATGAATTGTTATTGCATGGCAGAGCAGAACCAGCACAAGGCTACTTCACAGAGTAGGCAAAACTGAACTCTGAAATGTAATGGTGAAGGGCTGGTGCCAGAACCAATATAGTTCATGCTTTCTGTATAAGGAAATTATACGTGAGATAGAAAACATTGGAACATTGGAAACATTGGAATGGGTGAGGATCTTGTTCCTGCTGTGGTCAGAGATAGTAGTAATGAGTAGTACTTGTGGAAAGAACTAGTCTTCCTTTCTCATGCCCTCCAAGAGTGACAGTGGGTACTGGCGATAGGTATGCTGCTTTTGGAAGAAGCCATCATGCATCCGCCAATGCATGATATATCCACATGCAGAGATATATGAAGCTAGCATGCCTGCCCACATTTCCAACAGAACTCTTGCAGCCTGATTTCCCTGGGTTGGATTCATCCCTTTGGTAAGACAGTTTTGTATATTGTGGTTTATGCTGCCCTGTAGCTTTTATAATGGGTTCTGCATCTTTTCAATGCAGAAACATCTGAGATATCTCCTCTCACAAAAGAATTTGATATGAACAGCCAAGGACGATGGCAAATGTGGCTGGACTGTGTTCATGTACCAGAAGATGCTCCCGATATTCAAGTTATTATATTTGGAGAAAAGGGGAAATCCTCTGCACAGAAAGTTCAGAATCTGAACAACAATCCATTTTTGGTTTGTTTCTTGTTTATTTCATAAAAATTTTGCCAGACTACTTCAGCAAAGCAAACATTGTAACCTATTCATAAGAACTGCATGAACTGACTGTTTTGTCATAGATGATAGTTATACCTCAATGGTGTAAAGAGATAGCACTTGGAGTTGTTTTTATATGTGTTTGAATACATACATCCAGACATCTTTGCTTTTGAACATTAAAATAACAGAATTGAAACAACAACTAGAGCCAGAAATGAGCTTGAGTTCAAAATTTCAGCTTGAGCTCAAATTTTATATCAGAAATGTGCTCAAGGGGAAGTAAGTATGACAGGAAAAAAAAAAAGAATAATAAAATGAATGAAGCTTGGGTATATAGAATCAATCATACACTTCCTTGCCTTTCATCTGTTTTTTTTTTAGGCTCTGYAGCCAATTCTTAAATTGAAAAAAAAGAAAAATTATGAAATACTATGAATCCAAAATCATTTAAAATCTTAATGAGATTTCACCATCCTAACATTAATGTTCTTGGCTAGTGTTTTTATTCTACTTGGTTCATTTATCTTTTAAGTTAAGCTTATCACATATCTTCCAATTACTTATAAAATATATACCGCATATAAAATATATGCCGCGGTATAAAATATATACCTCCCCTAAATTACTGTTTGATGTTCTGGGCTCCCCAGTATAAGAGGGACGTGGAGCTTCTAGAGAGGGTCCAGMGGAGAGTTACAAAGATGCTTAAGGGAATGGAACATCTCTCRTATGAGAAGAGGCTGAGTGAGCTGGGCCTGTTCAGCTTGGAGAAGAGAAGGCTGAGAGGGGATATGATTAAACATGTATAAGTTCATCTGAGGGGAGAATGTAGGGAGGAAGGGGCCAAGCTCTTCTCATTGGTGGCCGGTGACAGGACAAGAGGTAATGGGTGCAAGCTGCAACACAAGAAGTTCCATCTCCATGTGAGCAGGAACTTCTTTAYTGCAAGGGTGACAGAACCCTGGCACAGGCTGCCCAAAGAGGTTGGGGACTCTCCTTCTCTGGAGATCTTCCAAACCCGCCTGGATGCCACCCTGTGCCCCATGCTCTGGATGTCTCTACTTGAACAGGAAGGTTGGAAGCAGGTCCCTTCCAACCTCAAACATTCTGTGATTCTGTGATAAAGTTCTTTTTTTTTTTTTTTTCCTATTTTTTTTAACAGTTGTCCGTTGGTGATATTGGAGACATAACAAAAGTTTCCTTCTTGTTATCTTGTCCATGTTTGGGAAGAGGAATTAAACTTCAGAAGGTACTCCAAAAATTACATGTGAATTTGGAATATTTTGCATAATATCAGTATAAAAATCTGTACATTGAGAGACAGATTACGAACTTCAGCTTGATACAATATTAGCAGAGCTGCATTTTTTTCTCTCAGAGCTATCTTGTCTCTACAGGTGGTTGCCTACAGCACACAGATCTCTGTGGGTAGAGCTGCCTCATTTTTGCTTCCTGAAATATTTGTAGGTATATCTACTCACTAATGTGCAGATCCATATTGCATAGTCCATATTGACATGAAGGGCAGCCCTTTCTGCTGATGTTGGAAAATGTTAATCCCTCCATAAAAGTATTGGCTTTCTCCTGATACAGAGCAGCCAAGTTGTGGAAAACAATTAGGCTGGTGTTTGGGGATTTATTCAAGACAGTACTCTCATCAGTAGGGGTTAAACACATGATTAAAGAATATACTTAAGACCTCTCATAAAAGGATGGAGGAATGATTTAATGCTGTCAGGCTTCTGATTTATCCAGGTGTAARTGTAGGCCTTTTCCCAGGGCAGGTAGGGAGATTGAATGGAAAGATTTCAGGCATGACAACACTTGGACTACTGGGAAATACTTAAATCTTGAAAGTTAATTCAAGGAAAAATTGTATCAATATACTGTGCCTGGAGGAAAGGGTCTGAAAAGCATTTTGAACATAGCATTGATTTACTCTCAAGCTAGTGAAAGAATGTTTTTTCCATGAGAGGGTCACAGCAGTTCCTTAACTTTACTGTGGATGTAAAAGATAGAAGGATAATTCTCTAAAAAGAACAATCCAAAAAGTTCAGAAGCTGTTCTGAAGGGAAACCCTAAAAGAAGCTGCATTTTAATGTAAAATTTGAATGGCCTTATACTATATAATTACTTTCAAATAACTCATCTATACACCTGAAGCCCAAGTGGAATATTAAATCTGAGTTTATGAGCCCCACTGAGGAAATTCGTCTTTATCATATTTTTTCTTAAAATGTGTTCATTTTCCGCTAATTTTGCTCAGCTCAGACTCCAARAATGAAATGAGTAAGTATGAAAACCAATTTCTTATCTTAAATGCACTTCTCCAGGCCATTTGATGAAGCTCTGCAAAAATGTTGGCACTACACTCATTATATCCATTAAATGATTTAACATAAGACTTCACTTTCAAGAACTGATGATTCAAAACATGGCAGGGACTTCACAAATCTAAGTTTATTTCTGCAAAAAAAGTCTGCTTAATTTTCTCCTTAAAGCAAGCCATCTACAAATAGTTATGTRATTTATACTTTGAAGTACTTGTATGCTCTTCAGTACTTCAATAGTTACTTAGTAAATGGTTGATTAGTAGCTATAAATCGTTGCAGTCTCCAACAAGTCAATAGGTTGCTATAGACCTATAGACCTATAGACCCATAGTCTCTCCAGCTGATGCACTTACGTTGCACAAGCCACAATAGCACATACACATACTTCTTGTGCCAGTCATATGTTTATAGTATCTATTTCTCATTTACAGTATTTATACATGGAATCATAATCTAAAACATAACAAGTCGGTTTTGTTTGAGTAGACTCATATTATTAGTGTATTAAAAATACAGACACCATAAGGACATAGCAAAACTCTAAGATTCAGTATATATGTGTGCTGCGTGGATCAGTGGTCAAATCAAATGAAAAACAAAAACATAGTTTACAGATGAAGCCACAAAGTATAAAAAGAAGATAAAACCATAAGTTCCTTTCACTACAATATACTACTCTTTCACTATTCACTACTGTTTGTATCACTTGCTCTTCTGCTCTTCTGAGGTTTAAAGCACCTTCAGAATGCCAAAGTTTTTCCTGTTGTCTTCTCCATTTTCTGTACACTTAGTCAAAAACTACCCAAACTTAGTTAAAATTTAGTTGCTTTCTGTAATTTCCAAAGCTTTTTATACTGTAGAAGGGATAGATTTACTGTGATTAAAATAAAATTTCTCCCACCCTAGAAATAAAAGACAAAATTATTTTTATTTTCATAAAGAATATGATTTTAATTTAAAGTCAGGACCTACAAAAAATTATAAAACTTATTTCTTTCAGTCCAGTTTCTGCAACTCCACCTACATATACAGTTAACTCAGTGCAATTTTAATACAGATAAGAGATATTTAGAGACATTTAGCTAGACACATTTATACTGCTGAGAGTTAGGGAGGATATTTGTGTATGCCAGGGAGTTAGATACTGAATGTAAACAAATCCAGCTATTGCTGGTGCAGAAATACAATTGCAATTTTTGTGCAATTTAATGCTATCTGAATAAAATCATGCTTGTTCATTCCAGAAGCTACCTATTTGGCTTTGAAATTTGTTTTCTTTCACGTGGAGCCCTTGTGCCTTATTCCGCAAGGCACTGGGAATATAACATAAATCGGAATGGAACATTTCGATGCTTTCCTAAGTACKCAATTGTTTCTTTCCTAAATATTCAAGGGTGAGAAAATTTGACAATTTTTTCATTTTGGAACTTTCAAATTTCTAATAATTTCAATTATATAATTATTCATTTATTATAGTGTTATTTATTTTGCTGCTACTGTCTGTTCAAGCATAGTAATAAGTGACTAGACCAATTTTGTGAAACCCTAAGAAATTTCAATTACTGTATATCCTGGTAACATGACTATTTTTCTCTTTAATGCCTTAGATTTAATATTTCTATGCAAAGAGATTTAAAAGCCCGAAGAAACCATTTCTGTGGCTTTTTAGATAACAGCTATGTATCAAGTTCAACTCTGAATATTGTACTTACCAGGAAAGTTWCTGTGTGTGCTTGATATGTTTTTATGGTATATTTTATGTATTGATCTAGGATACTTGATGTGCACAGTGACTTCGTGAGTGCCTAAAATAGTGGGTCCCCACAGCTGCGTTTCCTCAATTGGTGCGCAGTCCATAAATGTAGGATCCTCCTGCAAGATGGCCCTGTTCCTCCCTTGTGGAACTGTTCTGGTGGTTCCTCCCTTGTGCCTTTTCTAGTGTAAATGTGGCTGAGACAGCTCTCAGAACTAACAAATTTTTTTTGAAACTCAGCTTTCAGCTGCATCAGTTCCCTGAACTGTTTTGGTGCCTGGTGTCAACAAGCACCAGTGCTGGTGAAAAGGAGGTGAGCAGGAATGGGCAGCTAAAGTCAAAGTATCCTTCTTAGGCATTAGGCTGGCTTAAACTAATCGCAAATTTGCAACCTTATCTTGCCATCTCCTAGGCTAAACTTTTCTGTTGGTATTCTTTAAAATTCAAGTGCCTTCTTCCTACTGGGTGCTTGTAAGGCCATTGGGCATCTAATTCCTGTCAACTTTGAAAATTCTAGCTGTGATAGAGCAAGTCACATCTAAACAAATAAAAGACATCAAAACAAAAGACCTAGGAGAATAGGTTCATACTAATAGAACTGCTGTAATTGTATTCATTCAACCAGAATTCTAAAATAGTAAATATGCACAGAGCAATTTAAGCTGCACCCTCCAATGTACCTGTGTACTACTATAAAAATCAAGCTGCAGAATCAGGGTCATGCAGCAACTACTGTAGCTCTCATGCAGAATCAGGTAGCCTTAAGAGAGAATTTGTGTGCGTGCATGTGTATGTTAATGATAGGAAGAAATGTCAGTTAATGTTAGGTTAGAAACAAGAAATGAAATATTTCAAGAAAAAATATATATAAATCTCTTTTTCTGCTTTTGCCTGCAGCTTCGTCTGAAAGACCTGGACACTAAAGAAGACTTGGGCTTTTGCACTGAAGCCCAGTATCTATTTGGAGAAGATGGGTCAGAGACTGTGACAGAGCTAGCAGCAATCAGACCAGATAAGACACCACTTGGGGGTATGCTGTTGAACTAAGAAATAAATACATAATCAAATGCACAACCACACACAAAAAGTTATGAATTGCCTAAAAGAATAAACAAAATGGGCATTTTATGAAAGAAAGAAAAAACACCCAAAATTATTTCTGAAGGCTTGACTAAAACCTGTGTGTAATCTGTGGGGTCTTTACTAAGGTTTATTGCTCTTTGCCTTTTTTTTCAATTGTAAAGCAAATAACATGTATTGTTTCCACAAAGCTAAGTAGCAGTTTGAATGTCCAACAAAATACAAACGCCAATTAATATATTTCTTTTTTGAAGAAGAAGAGCAATTTACATGAGATAAGAAACTGGATTGTAGAGTTTAAAAAAATAACCACAAAATCATAATGGCAAGATTCTCATAAGCAAAAAACACAGTATTTTCTGAAGTTTTCTCTAAGATTAATTTCTCTTGCTGTAGCTCTGTTCCATTTTATCACTGTATTTAAAATATCTGTTAAAATATTTTTTTDTTCTGATTAGGTTATAAGCAATATTCATAAAAAAACTCTTATTCATTATTCTCTATGAATAGCCTTTAAATAAGGCATCAAAAGTATCTCCTTTCACTATTCAGTTGAAAGGTAGCCTACAAGTGGATTTGTATCTCAATAGCCTGTTATTTAATTCTTCACAGCATTTACATGACCCATGTAAAGATATCTTTGTCGTGCTGCCTCAAGAAATATGTACTACATAACTCATCAGTCAAAAGTCATAGCAAGCCATCCTTTGTGGTGAATAATAATAATGTATATGAATAATAGATGAACCATTTCTCCTGACCAAATTAATTGATAGTAGCTGTAATTATCTAATTGCCAGGCTAAAACAGAACGAAGCTGATACAGAACAAAAAATGGATTTCAATTTCATTATTGCTGTCCTTTTTTTTTTCTTTTGTAAAATGTTATTACAATCATAAATTTTAAATTTAAGATCATTAATTAATAAAAGAACTCAAGATTTGTTACAAAGTCTAATAAGACCAGTTATATTATTTCAATTGATTTCAGCGACCTCAGGATAACATTCCAGAACTAAGATAACATTTTTCYTGTTTGCAATGTGAGCATAGACTGTTACAGTGATTCACAAAGAACATTTCATCTCTGATACTTTACTGTGTTGTCATGATGTAGCTAGAAAACTGTATAAACCTCAGGTGGAACATTAATCTCAATTAGTATCTCTTCATTCCTTGGACTTGAAATTAATCATTTACCTGAGATAAATTTATTTATAATGCTTGGTAGCTACATTGATAAATACTACAGCTACATTGGTAGCTACATTGATTTGGCAATGTCTTGTTTCATTGACAGAAGTGCTTTATTCAATCAATGTTCATACGGGAACATTACCTGCATCAGGGACTGATGCAGAGGTTTTCATCACAGTTTTTGGAGAAAAAGGTGATTCCTGCAGAAGGAGAATAAAGCACTCAAATCTTAAAAGAGGACAGGTTAGTACTGAAAAATTTTACCCATCTTTTTGATGTGTTTCTTGTTGCTATTGTCTTCCAGTGCCTCTTTTTTTTTTTTTTTTTTTTTTTTTTTCTATCAAGTGCATTAACAGGACACTGCAGTAACCTGTGGAGTAAATGTGTCACTTAATGATTATAGGCATTTTACCTCAGTTTGGATTAGAATTTAAAAAGAGTGCCAGTAATAACAAGCTTAAAAACACAAAGCACGGGTAACAGTAGAAACCAGAATTGAACCCATATATATACATATATAACATTCTCTGACTTAATATTCACGACTCTGAAGTTTTGGTAGAAATACTAGGGCTCTTTCCCATAACTTTTACTTCAAAATCTATTTCCTAAAAGATCTGTCCAGATATAGCTCATGTGTTTGTTAATGTTATTTAACTGATTAAAAATAGAATTGTAAACAGGTAAAGATGTCTGTAAATGTTAAATTAGAATTACCTAAGAAATTCTTAAGGGGATCTTAAGATTAAATCTTAAGGGAAAATTCTATGGTCAAACTTAGCCAGTTAACATTAATGTCCTACACAATAACCAGCACATGTTCACACATACCCTGGACTCAGCCTGGGTATGACTAGGTGCGATTCCTAAGAGACCTTTCTCTTGATCACTGCACACTAAGTCAGGATCCTCTATACTTATTTCATGAGATTTTCTTAAGATCTTTAATGACTGAGATACTTTCCTAGGCAATCTGTTCTACTGCTGTGCTATCCTTAGCTATCATTAGACAATTTTTTCTTTATTTGCATTATAATGTCAAAATATTTTATCAAACATAGAAACATATAAGGGTGGCTATATTGGTTCATCACAAAAACTTATCAAGTCCAGGATTTCCTCTCTGATAATAGCTAATTGCAGACTTCCAGGGAAGGCTACAAGGAAGAAATGGGAGAAACATATTGCCCAAGCTGTTCATCTAGAGTTTAGTGATCCCCAGATCACATTCTTTTCATATTCTTTAACCAGAGGTGATATTCTAGCATTAATAGCCATGGGAAAATTCTTCTTAAATGAATTTTTATAATCTCTTTTAAACATTATTAGCATCCACAATGGCATGTAGCACTGTAATCTGCGTAAACCTTGCACATGTTAGTTTAAACTGATGGGCCTATTTTTTTATTGGAAGAGACTGAATTTACTCTCCTTTACATAGCTCAAATAATCCAAGATACTTTGTGCCAAAGAGATTGCAGATGGTGAAGGCACTGCACACTGTCATGGAAGACAATATCATTGAGTGCTGTTAAGTAGAAAGATGCAAACTTTGCTCAGGAAATCCCTGACTCACAAATTACCAAAGCCTGGGAGTCCATAAATTCATATTGAGAATGTATCTCTATATTCTCTCTTATTTTATATTCAAGTATCTCTKTGTACAATCTAACTTTTTATAAGCTCTTCCTTAGAARTATATTAGTGGCAACTGTAGCAAAYACACTATTTAGTGGACGAGTGGGATCTGTGTGTGTTCTTACATAGTACTATCAGTGGTTCTCCTTACAAGACATAGATTTATAAAAASCTCAGAATGAGGTTTTAGTGACAGTATATAAGAAATGGAGATGGAAGAAAGGAATGAGAATGGCAGACTGTCTTGAGGGACAATATTCCTGGAAAATATGGAAAGAATGGTCAAAGAAAACAAAATTAAGAAAACTTCAGAKGTAGGGGAAAAAAAAGTATCTTCCTTGACTGAAAAAAGTTTGGAATATGAGGACAAGCAAAAAGACTATAATATCAGCAAAATAGGGAGAAAAACGCTCATTTAATTTTTACAAAAAGTAAGTCTGGTTTATATTTATTTAAGCAATAAAGTTTAAGCAATAAAGTTTAAGCAATAAGTTTAACTAATTCACCAATTTAATAGGTTAAATAAGCGGAGAATTGTAATTTTTTCTACCTAAGACTGTCTCTAAATCAGGCAAACCAATTTAAATAAAATCATTTTGATTTTCATTAGTTATACTTCCAGTGGTATGTTTAACGTCATCCCAAATGTCTTTACACTGACAGAGAGGAAAAAAAAAAAAAAAAAAAAAAAGAAATATAGTGATATAAACCAAAAGTACATTCTCGCTAATGCTGAAGGAGTAGCTAATTTGATATATTATTATGATAGCATGTCATAATAATATATATGGTATATATGATCATATATCACTGATAATGATTTGTGAATGAGACCACTGTTGTGTAATGACTATTAATTATTATCATAAAGACTAATGTGAGAGTAATTATAGATCCCTCTTTCATATGTAGTTGACTGTGAAGGACCAAAAAAAGTAGCAATACAGGTTATTTCCTCTAAGTCGAGGGTCATGTAAACTAGAAAGAAAATTATGTTTGGCTTTGAACTAGAGAGAATAAAATTTAAAAGCAATTTGTGCTCCCAAAATATTATTTACAAGCTGTTCCTCACAGTCCTATCCTATTTTGGGCTACTTGTGAATTACATGAAGGTCTGTAACTTGCCATGGTAACTGTTTGGAGAGATCATGGATATGTCAAGGTAAGAATGCTGGAAATCCTGGAGCTGTGATAGGAATAATAACTCTGAGGTATTCTTTTTCTGAGCACATTGTAGAGACTAGTTCTACACAGGCGAGCGAAAGGACCAGATGACATAATTCTTTTTAAAAATCATCTCATCTTTTGTTGCTTTCTGCTCCTCATGCTTTTTCCTGCCTGGTGGCAAATTGGTTGCCAACAAATAAAAATTACAGCGTCTGTTTCTACTATCCATCTGTTTTTTTTTTAATGTCACCCACACATATGCCCATGTATCTGCCCACTCACTCATATTCTCTCCTGTGCAGAACACATTCATTCTCTCGCTCATATAATTTATTCATCCCAACATGCACTCGTGCAGTTGCCATTTAGCTTTTGTTTACTGGTAGCCGTAGCAATATTTAAACAGATGTCTATTTACATCTGAAGAGCACATCAATTCTTGTGGGTGTGTATGCACAGCCTTAGTTATACTTTCTAATGTCAGTATCATCCTTTGTTTGCACAGTCATCAGCAGTGTCAGTATTTCTGTTCAAAGTTGAGTAACACATTTCCCATCTGAAAAAAAAAAAAAAAAAGACTTACAATATAAAAGATTTTGAAATTTTTAAAATAAAATGCCTTATTTAAATCAAAGTTCCATTTACCAGTTGTGTTCTGACATTCCTAGTACTCTGTCTGGTTCAGCTATGTGCTATTGGTAAAGCAAAGACTACACAGCCTTGCTACCACTTTTATTAGACCCCTGCAAGTAAATTAATGATCTGAGGTTTCCCTCCATCCAAACTTCTTTAGGGTACTTTTTGTAATACAACTGAGATGTAGTGATAATGAACAATGGAAAATGCGTATATTCTAGGACCCATACATTTATGAATTATAAGCTCCCCAAATATGAATTCCTGACATTATTTTCCTTTACTATCAGGAAGAAAAAAAAGTACTTCAGATTGAAAGGAATCTGTCTTTCCAAGCATAAATATGTTCCTAAAACAAACAAGAATCTGTCTTTCCAAACAATCTTGGTAAGGATGTTTCTAAAATGAATGAGTTAATCAATATTATGCTGTTAATTTTGCCTTTTCTTTCCCAGGTTAGTAGGTCTGAAYTGAGAGCAATAGACCTTGGACTCTTAAGCCAAGTGCTTGTTGAGCACAGTAATGTGGGTTATGGAGCTGGATGGTATCTGGACAAAGTTATCATCCATGAATCAGGCAAGACTGATGACCAATATGTGTTCTTATGTCAGCAATGGTTAGACAGCGGAGTTGGTGATAAACAGATGGAACGAATGCTGAGACTTCTTGGAAAAGTCAGAAATGAGATGCTGACAGGGAATATTCRTGGTAAGATCTAGAATCATCAAAGCTGGATTAGGCTTTTTGTTTTAATTGTAACTGGCATTTTTTTCAGGTTATGTTTAAGACTAAAACAGAAATRTAACTTAGATGTGAATAGCATCTTTCAGATAAACTCTACAACCAAACACTTTCCAAGGCTGCTAAATAAATTTAAAATGGTCAGAGAATAAAGACTAATATTAAGTGATGGAGGCAATGAAGAAAGTACATTTTCAGTTGAGGCTTGTAAAAAGATGTAGCAGAAAGAGGTAGGTTGCTCCATATGGCAGTCAATGCAGAGCAGAAGGCTCCTGCAACACTGATGATATCACAAGAAGCAACACAGAATCTCTTCTTTTAGCAGAATGAAATTTTCCCGTATGTTCACATATTTGCAAAAGCATTTTGCTTTCACTTGCAGTTTTCTTTTTTACTTATATCAATGTCATGAGTTGTTGCAAATAGTTACTTGACCGGAACACAATATTCTATTCAAAATGTTTAAAGAAGAGCACTAAAACTCAGAAAGAACTTAGACACTAACAATTTAGACAATTGAAAATGTCTTCTATTCTTTGCCATAATGCTGGTTTTCTTAGCTCTGTCGTATGTCATTTATAGAGATATAAAATGTTGTTTTAGATAAATTTGTGAAATTTAAATTAGAAATAGTAGATCAGCCTATGTTAACTAATCCAAAGTTGTGCAATCAGAATCAGCAATTTTTAAAATGATCTACGTTAATTTTTATGCTCATAGGTATTCCATTTTATGCTCTGAGATTTTTATATTACGCATAATTGCAGTCACAGATAGTAGGATGTATTCTCTTATTTAGATACCTATTTTTGGTCAAGTAGCAGATATTTTTCATCATCAAATAGAATATAAAAATGATGTTGCAGAGAAAACAGAATCGTATGATCATAGGATCTGTGGGCTTGAGCTAATTTCATGAAAATAATGGCAATATAAGAAATACCTATATGGTATCATTGAAAATATTCCCAGGCTCTAAAAAATTAGTCTCCTTTGGTGTCTCATATAGACACAGAATAAGGCAAGCTTCTCCCCAAGTTAATGMAGAGCATCAGTTTACAGTTGGGTAGAATCTGTCTTTGTTAGCTGATAATATAAAAAGTGTGAGAAAACTTGTGTCCTTATTTGTAAAACTTAAGCATTATCTGAATGTATCTATGCAAAAATGTTCTCCTTCCTCCGCTTCCCACACACAGTCCCCAAAATTTTGAGCTCAGGCTTGCTAATATTTGCCAATATTTTCCAAACCTATGATTAGTAATATTCAGTTCTTTCTCTATTCAAAGTCACTTCTGTTCTTGATATATAACTTTAGAAAAAATATTACAAATAAGCAAAGAGCCTAAAAGAAACAGGAAAAAAAAAAAAAAAAAAAAGCATCAGCAAAGCGTATTACATCTTAGGGAGTCAGAAAGTATAAGGATAAAGTGGGACTTATTAAATATCAAGCCGAGTCAGACTTTATAAGAGATAAAAGAATACTTTATTTCCATTGAGGACCCATACTGTTTCCACTGAGGACCCATAATTATCCATAAAAGGACAAGTGCAGGGTCCTGCACCTGGCGGGGGGTAACCCCAGGCACCAACATAGATTAGAGGCTGACCTGCTGGAGAGCAGCTCCACAGAGAAGGACCTGGGAGTCCTGATAGACAAGTTAACCATGAGGCAGCAGTGCCCTCATGGCCAAGAAGGCCAATGGGATCCTCACTGTATCAGGAAGAGTGTTGCCAGCAGGTCAAGGGAGGCCTTGGTCATGCCCCTCTCCACAGCTCTGGTGAGGCCGCACCTGGAGCATTGGGGGCAGTTCTGGCCTCCCCAGTATAAGAAGGAAGTGCAAATTCTAGAGAGGTTCCAGCAGAGGGCAACAAAGATGATTAAGAGGGTGGAGCATCTGTTCTACGAGGAAAGGCTAAGTGAGCTGGGCCTAGCTTGGAGAAGAGAGAGAATCTGATCAGTATGTATAAGCATCTGAGGGGAGAATGTAGGGAGGAAGGGGCCAAACTCTTCTCAGTGGTGGGCAGTRATAGGACAAGGGATAATGGGTGTAACTTGAAACACAGGAAGTTCCATCTCCCTGTGAGGAAGAACTTCTTTCATGTGAGGGTGACRGAGCCCTGGAACAGGCTGCCCAGGGAGGTTGTGGAGTCTCCTTCTCTGGAGGTCTTCCAAACCCACCTGGATGCCACCAGGTGCCCTGTGCTCTGGGTGCCCYTACTGGAGCAGGGGGTTGGACTAGACGATCTCTAGAGGTCCCTTCCAACATTAACCGTTCTTTGAGTCTATGATTCTGTAATGTTCGTAAGGGAAACAAAATCAAAGGTACTCACAGGAATGAAGCAACTGGAAATCACCAAATCTGAAATACAAATGGTGCTCTGAGAGTTTCATGTAACCTCCACGGTGTCAAGCAAAACAGTTTCTGTACTGAAAGAATGTGAGAGAACAGGGAAAAGAAATAGCAGATCTGATAGTCAGGAAATAACTTTATAAAGACAAAAGATGTGACTTGAAAACAGCAAACACAGTATCTATTTTTTAAAAATGGAAAGCATAATATTGGTTATAAATTAAATTTAATTATAAATTTAAAATTGGAAAACATAATAGACCTAGTAATCAATCATATGCAAAGAAGAAATACATTGTGAGTTTATTAAAGATAGATTGAGAAACAATGTTGACAAGCTGATACTTTTTTGGAAATATTCTCTCACAATAGGAGAAATGCAATGACATAAAAAGTGTCTAAATTTCAGTACCGATTTTAATTGCTTAATRGAAAACTACTAGGTAATAATTAGAAAGTAGAAAGTAGTAGAAAATTGTGATGAGCGAGAGAAAGGAAAATGGCAATGCAAATGCAATTTGCTGATGCTAAAATGTCAAGAAATATTATTAGGAGCATTAAGTGGTTGTGTAATATACTTAAAGACCTTGAGAACTGGAAGAAAAACATTGGAATGGAATTCTGTACCACAAAGCTTGAACGCAACTGGGACCAAATCCTACTAAGGAGGATTTGTAGCTCTTAATTCTTACACAAGTACTAATCCAAAAAAAAAAAAAATTAGAAAAAAAAAAAAAGTCTCTGTATCTCCACACTTGTAATGTTTTACTATAAGAGTTCATCAATGGCAACTGAGTAGGAGAAATACCTGGGCATCTTATGTGATCACAGGATAATATTGAGAAAGCAATGTGATGTGCTTATGAGTAAAGCAACTGTAACCTTACATGCATTAAGGCATTGTCCATAAAGATAGAGAAGAAATAATAGAATAGAGAAGAAAGAAACAGTGATATTTCATCTGGAGTGCTATGTACAATTGTGATCACTTGTGTCCAAAAAGCCTTGCTCATATTACAATAGTTGTAAAGCAGATATAAGATGATGATAAGGGATGCAGCAAACATTACCTACGAAAGGTTATAGAAAAAGCTTGGTGTAATTAGACTAGCAGATTAGTAGCTGAAAATGGATGCAGTTGTGATCTATCAAATTAATGGGGATTTACCCAGCAAGGAGGAGGGAAATGAATTATTTAAGCTAATAGATGTAGTTACATAAAAATAAATGTGTTCCAGCAGTCCATTAAAGTCATTTTGTAAAAATTAAAATATTTCTATTCAAAAGAGAGCGAAATTTTGCCATTGTTGTTYTTAAGACTTGACTAAAAAGAAGTTTTAAAGTAGCTGCTTTCAAACTAAATCTTGACAAATATATGAAAGAGATTATATGATAAGGTTAACATAGTAGTAGAGAATTGGGCTTTATGATCCAATAGATAACACTTCCAGGCCTGTGTTCCTAGGCAATTATCCATTGACAGTTTAAAGGCTATTTCATCACTAAGAAGTTAAAATATCTTGGATTATGTTAATGGGAATATGGTAAATTTTCAGTCCAATTCCATTTTTGATGGATATCCTTGGTTTCATTTATTTTTAATGCTCATAGACATAAAAATGATAGCTATTTATGATTAGCAGTGAAATCATAACCATTGAAGGTATTTTATATCACTTTAAGATATGTGAGTGCCAATTTTTTACCGTCACAGAGTTCTGAATTCACAATATGGATCTTCATCTTCTGTAAATTCACAAGGCTTTATTTACAGTAATTTTCACTAGACCAAAAGGATTTGCCTGTGTTGATTTTAAGTCTGGACTTTGCGGGAGAAATATGACAATAAACTCAGAAAATCACAATATTCATTACTTTGAGTAAAATTGGCTTTATTTTACAAAGCAAMTATTTGAAATTATAAAAAGCAACTTCTGGATTACTTGGCATAAGCAGAACTTGGTAATCTTACTATCATACTAAAAATCAGTTGTGCTCTATTCTGCACCAGCCCAGATGATAAAAGCCTCTCTGTAGAAGTCATGATTTTTTAAGTTGAAGTGATGGTCTTGATGAGCCCTGAGAATTCCGTGTATTCTGTTGTCATGAATGAACTTGTTAAAATCAGTTTAGTCAGTGGGAATTTTTGACTGGTCCAGGTTTTTGGTTCTCCAAAATGACTTGCTAATGAGCAGTTTCACTGAGCACATTAGAAAGAACGGGCTGTTACAGAATCATAGACACTAACCCAGGAGCCTATCTGTTCTGAGTCTTTAGCCCTTATGAGCCTTTAGATGACTTCCAATTCAGTTAGAGCATTCAAAAGACAAGTRCTTCAAAGCAGATCGTTAGTTTGAATGTTAATTGTTTTTCTTTTTCAATATTATTTTCCATTTTTCTTAAAAAGTAAAACTCTTTATAAGAAAGTTTGAGTGTTTTCTGTTTCTCTAAAGAAGAAAAAAGTCTCCATGACTAATTTCTCTATAAAGATCTCTTTTGAAGAACAGATAAATAAAGTTTTGTACTTCACTGGAGTGATAGTTTTAGCTACTTTTGATAAATATGTCACACTTTAGGTTTTAGATCAGTTTATCTCGTCAGCACCTTGCTGAAGAATATCGGTAGCAAAAAATAACATTGTTTTAAATTGTTCCTGAAACAGTTGAAATTACAAAAAAAAATGCAAATATGATTGTGAATAATATCTGTTAGAAAGTATGCTGCTTTTGATTGCTGATAAATCAAAAAAAAAWTAAAATCATTAGATAAATATTTATGAGGGAAAAGAGACCAGTGAATCAGCATGGCCCTTCATAAGTTTCTAACATGTAACTTTCTAACTTTATAATTTATGCAAGCTTAAAAAAAGTTAACTGACTTTCATTAGTTTCTAACATAGCTGTCTTACGTGCATGGTCCTAACAGATCGTATGATCTTTAAAGGATCACCTATCTCTATTTAAAAGGCGCGATCCAGATCTTTTTCTCTCTGTGTGTACTAAATTAGTGGATTTATTATATTTCAAAATTCTATCTCAATGAGAAAGTAGGATTGAGTTTCCAGAAACAACCTAACTCATTCTGTTACTGATTCCTGTATTATTTTGGACATTCAGCCAATCTATTAATTATTTTCTATTTTTTTCTTCAACAGGAACTTGGGATGTCTTTGTCACAACTACTGATGTTTCTTGCATTAGTCCTACAATGTCTCTAACTGTATGTGGTGAAAAAGGTACCTGTAATTCAGTCACATTTCCCAAAGGATCTCTTAAAAAAAAACAGATTTACAAGACTTCAATTGAATTAAGTAAGAAATTCAGTACTATACACAAAGTTCGCCTAGAAATTGAAGAATCTGGAGAAGGAGGGACTTGGCATTGCCGTGAGGTAAAAAACTAATCATAATTATAGATTATGAATTAATTATAAAATTCATTTTTTCATATACTATGAACTATACTATATACTGTTTCAAGTGGATTTCTAGAGGGCATATATACTGATGTGCCATTATCTTTAGCATATCCAGGGGCCCCTTTTCAGAACTGTAGCCACTGACATTCATAGCGGTATTTACATAATTTCAAATTGGCTGTTGCATGTAGTGGACGCACTGATCCAAGGCAAATAATTAAGTGAGACACTGGAAATGTCTTTTGATGAAAATATCTGCCATTTAAGTTGGCATGTGAAAAAAAGAAATGAACAACAAAAGTGACAATTTTTCTTCTGATGTCCAAGATGCTGAAGCTAAAATCTGGCATCACTCTGAAATTGCTGTGGCAGTCAGTATACAAAAAGTATCTTTATCCTCTTATCCTGGCAAAATGAAAAGAAGTCTAAGSGAAAGAATCATCTTCTTTCAAACTACAACTACACTTTTTCCCTTAATATTTGTATTTTGTTCTCATTAAAAATTGGAGATAGAATAATTTTCATTTTTGATGTGTGATATTAGAAAGCTGAACCTCCTGACATTTGACTGGTAGGCARTTTGTTAATTTTGTCTTCCTAGACAGATAAAATATGCCTTAGTAACAAATCTATTGATAAAATTAAGGCTACTTCTTGGAGATTATAGGAGACTGGATCACAGTGCTATGTGACAGAAACTTGGCACTTGTAAGCAGTGACATCTATTAGCCTGCATTAAGTCATAGCAATGACTCAGTGCTAAATTAGAGGAAAAAAAAAAAAGAAAAAGAAACACCTTTGCTTAAAAGGATAAAGGTAATATCCACATTTACATCAGATAGGACTCTAAAGAGGAAGAAATATAGCCTTTTCTGCCCCATTGTTCCATAGATTTCATAGCCAGACTGAATGACTCCTTAGGTGAAATATCTAAGCTGGGCATAGTATCTATTATCAAAGACAGGTTAGCAATCTATTTAAACTGCTGGTCTGAACCAGGATGGTCATTTCTATGCTATTTTATTTTGATTTTACAAGACCAGACTTCATTGAGTTTTCCCCTTTCTATCACAAGTAAATGCAGATAATTGGTTGAATTCCATATTTAGGTTCAGAATTCACTTTTATAACCATCACTGAAAAACAATCATTTCAAATAATTTCCTGATAGCAAAACCTATATCATTTTTTTTAGGCATTCAAAATATTTAGTAATATAATCAATGTGATGCATACGTATATATGATATACATATCATATATGTATGTACTGAACATGCCTGAATCCTACTTTTTTTTTCTCCAGCTACTCTGAAGGAGAAAACATTCAACACTGAAAAATGTTACTGACATTTCTCAAAGTGGAAAGGGGCCCGTAGACCTTTCTTTTTCACTCATATACTGGATAAATAAGTTACAAAAAGGAACCTTTCAGAATCTTTCCAAAACATAATTCCCCCTACCACAATCTCTACAGCAATAATATTGGCATCATTTTATTTTGGAAGGTCTTTATTCTGTCCTTTTTAAAAATAAAGTTTTAGAATATTTTYTCTTCTACTGTATTATTGAGATAATGTGCTCTCTCTCATCTGTGAGTAGTAGCCTCCTGCTATATAGCAGTCTCCTGCTATGGTTTGTGTTAGAGCCCGTGACACAGACACTACAGCTGTTTCTTTTTGTTCTCCACTTAGGTAAAGCTTCAACACAGAGAAAGTAAAAATATTCTAGAATTTCCTTTCTCTCGCAACTTTGCAGATGGTGAAGGATTAACAGTGGCAGAACTTCCAGTCCTCACAGCTGGTTTGCCTTTTCCAGCAGGTTTGTTGCAAATCAGAAACACTGGAAAAATTTGGTCAAGATTTTCACAATAGTCCAAATGACTTAGCAGATACTTTCTATTCATTCTAACCAGTGAGGCACGACTAGGTGCAGTCTACCCAACTGTTCAAAAAAGGCTCAGTTTATTTGTTTAGTTGGGCATTTTTCATTCCACATCTGATTGATATGGTTTTGCAACATGTAAAAGACATGCAGWAAAGGGTTTTGAACAGAATTCAGAGTTAAGCTGTTAAGCTTTTYCTTATCTAGTTCTTTCTCAGAACAAAGGAAAACCAAAGGTAGTAAGTCTCATAGTGTAATTTCAGATAAGAAAGAGATCCATAGCCCCTAACACCATAAACTTTGTTTTCCTAGAATTTCAAGCATTCTCTAATGAACTAGTAGTAAAATATCTTAAAATGCCCTTGTATGAGTTGTGTCTTCAACATCTCAAGACTAGATTATTTTAGTTTACTCTCTGTACTTAAGAGAATTCATAACCAGACTTTGCAAAGAACGCAGCAGTTCTTATCCTGAATGGATATTCTGCCAAGAGAATATCCTAATCCCTTCTATTTTTTTTCCAGGAATTTAAGGGTTTTGTGCAGTAGCCCAGTGCATACCTTTTTTCCTATATTTCCATAGCTAGCCTCAAGAAAGACACTTAAACAGAAGCTCTATGAAGATGAAGAGTGCTGCTGGGATATTCCCTGAAAAGGCACCTTGCCGCTTCAGCACTTTCATCTTTTTCTAAAGGAGCACAGATGTTTAAAACTAGGAATATTCTTCCTGTTTCTGAGGAGCACTTAGCAAGAGGACAGATACTGTTTTTTTCTACCTCCTTCCCACAGTCATTAYCTTTTTAATGGAAAGTTCTGGGCTTTTTGCTTCTTTCTTACATCTGAGGCCACATCACCGCATCGTCTGCATCGTCTTATGCATTTCTCTGGAGTGTAAATGTGCACTTAATATAAACAGCCAAAAATGCCCAAATGAGGAATCATAATAAGTTGTCAGAGAATACACAACCATACTTGTAACAGTCTGCTAAAGCAAATAGCTGAAGTAGGACAGTGTGGAGAGTGGACAACTGTGATTGGACCACAATTCAGAGGAAATACMAAATTTGCCCTTTTTCTMTCTGAGCTCGKTTTCAGTTAAATCCAGTGAGGCTCGGAACAGGCACAGTGAGGCTGTGCTTTTTATGTAATTTAGTGTTGTTCATGCCTTAGGAGACAATTCATAGGAGTGCTATAAATTTAMATACATACAAGTGTGTGGTAGAGTATTATTTACATGTTTTTGTAACAACTGGTGATGTGTTCATTATCATCTTTCACTTTTTCTTTTTCCCTGTGTTCCATGCCCACTCACAAACTGTGGTTATTAATTGCTTGTTTTTTCTAATTACAGTGGATCCTAAATTTTAATTACAGTGCTTCTACGTRCTTTTTTAAACATCATAATTTTATTTGCCCTTTGAGCGCTTTGGGAGGGAAAAAAATAATAATAGTAATTTATTGTATTTTTGTTTACTAATTAAGCTTCTTAATATTTTTTTTATTAGTTCAGCTTTAGTACTTCTTTCTTTTTTTCCCCTTCCCAAAGTGAAAAACTATGTCCTCTACATCATTACGGGAACATCCGCTGGGGCAGGAACAGATGCAGATGTATTTGTCATGTTGCAAGGTCTTTGGGGAGATACAGGCAAAAGAAAATTAGTAAGAAAAGGAGATGATCATTTCACTAAAGGAAAGGTAAGCATCTCATTTCTGTATGATATTTTTTCCCGATTTTTTCCAGTTCATTTGAACTTAATGAAAATATGGTGGACCCTCTGAAGTCTTGTTTGCAAATGCCCTGTGTTTTAAGTGTACATGTGTGTGCATAGCCATATCGATATGTTAAGCAAAATATACTGATGCTTATGCAGTCTATGCCAACAATTCTGATAAAGAGATAAAATAAATGAAATGACAATATCAAGCACTTCTAGGTTTAATTTTGCCAATGCTGAAGGTTTTTGATTGCATGCCAGTGGCTTTCCTGGGTATTTGCTGACAATAGAGCAATGAGTAGACTCTATTTCCATTAATTGTTCATTTTTCGCTTGCCAGTTTTCAGGGTAGGGCTCCTTTTCCTACTTTCTCTGGGTTCAGTTCTTGTCCCCTACACTGTACAAAGGAGAGAGTCTCCCTCTTCATAGATATAGACCAGGCAAAGCCCAGTGTTACTGCCAGAGATGTATTTACCTGCACCATAGTAAATACAAACAGAAATTTGAGAGAATTTAGCTACTAAAACAACCACAGAAATGGAGAAGAGTTACAGTAAAAAAAAGCATGTCGTTGACACAAAACCTTTTTGAAAGCTCTAGACTGCAAGAGTGAAACTTGCAGATAAAAAGGTACTAGATTTTTTTAAACATGCAGTAAACTGTGTGTCGTATTTTTTGCAGGCTGCTATTTTAAAATAAGGTTCAACATTAAAACAATTAAGAAAAAGAAAGATTCTGAAATAAACATTTGTTCAAAAAAAATAATTTGGGATAGAGTTTATCAAAATGAAAATTTAGTGCCTCATAATCAGAAGCACATTTTACAATTTACATGTGTCTTATAATGTGTATGCTCTTATACCTTCCTGAAAGCTTACTGCATACTATGACTATGATACTCTAACTACTCCTTGCATTGGTTTAGAAATATGCATGTAAACTATTTCCTTCTGCTGACCAGTGTCAGTCACAGTGACAGCGTTTCTCTAAGGAAGTCAGCTGTCAGATCGTCTTGTGTTGATAACAAAAGCAGAGACATGATATATAAGATCTGGAGGATGTCCTAACTACCTGTGAATTCTATGGAAGTTAGAGAGGGTCATTCCCTGCTAGATTTGACCCATTTTAAATTAATATTCGTAAGATAATGGAGAGACTTTAAATCTTTGCTTTGAAAGGCACTAAATATTTGTGGAAAAGGCGTAATCATTTTCCTTAATTTTGAAATACAAATTATAATTTATTGATAAATTGCGTTTGAGTTACTACATATTTGAGATACATTTCTTTTGGTCTCATGGAGTAAAATGAGTTTAATGTAAATGAAATTGCTTTTAGCAAAGTAATTGAAAAGCATAGTAAACTCTTGATTTGCTCCTTGTCCAGTGAAAATAAAATAAAAATATTTGATTAATCAATTAAAACTATATTGATTCTGCAAGCAAGACCCTTGCCTTTGCAGCAAYGTTTTGTTCAAGGCATGCTTTGGAAATTTCCCAATGTTTTCTTTGCTCTGTCTCTGAAGAGCCTCTCAAGTGTCGAATGCCTCTTTCTATACCAGCCCAGTCCCATATTGTGCTGAGCACTCCTGCAGTCAGAGAATCTGGACTTGGTGGTTTGAGGGATTTTGGATCATAGCAGACATGAAATTTGCATTCTAAATATTCACAGTTGTTCTGACATTTTAGAATGTGCTTTTCCTTGCAATAATTTTCCCCTTGATTATACAGTAACAGTTAGTGAACTGGAACAGTGTTTCTGTTAGCAATCACATCAAAATATGGTTTTAGTCTCACAGAACATCCGCACTTCTGCAAACAACATCTTAACAATGCAAGAATGCATAGAAATATTTCAATATTCTGAGGATCTTGGAGATACAGCCTTCTCACTTATCAGGTCTTTTATTTATATGAGGTGGGTTATGTGACAGTAAAGGATTAAATTAGCTTTTTATATCTGAAGAGTTGCCCTTGTGTCTTTCCAAAGTCCTTACACCTATGAAGCCATTTAGAACTGATGTGCATGAATTTTYCACTTCACCAGTTAGCTCTGTGTAGTTTACCCCGTGATGGAGGTAGTAACATGGTCACCAAGAAAGGCAAGTTTCCTAGTGATCCCTCAAGTAAATGATGCTAGGACCAGTGCTGCAAGCACTACATTTTTTTTCAAGTTGTTCTGACATTGGTGCTGGGTTTGACCTTCTCCTAAAAGCTATCAAGGTAGGCAGAGTGATCTCTGTGCACTTTTTTATGCAGTTCAACTTCTATGAATTGCTAGTACRCTTTATCCATATGTATGATTCATATAAATCAGTTTAATTCTGATAAATGCAACCAACTATAGTCTTCAATCAAGTGTAGTCAACACACATACATTTTGAAAATGCATGTTTTTTAGAACAATTCCATGAAAWATGGTAAAATATCCTAGATGTGTTCTGAGGAAGGCTTTTTAATATTTTAATCTCTCTGTGATGGAAATGATTGTTATTTTAAGTACTCTACTGCAACAGCAAAATCTCTGGGAATTTTTACTTCATTCTATTAGTTGTTGGAAAGAGAAATTCTTTATCCTGCCCTATATTTAGACATCAGCTGCTCAGGTTGGTACCATGGTAACTGTAGCGCATACAAAAACTGTCAGTAAGAAGTGACTGCTGGTGTTCAGTTTTGGTACTTTCTTACAGCTCAAGCATTGGTAATTTAAAGATTACTTCAGAAAAAAAAAACTAAAAAAAAAAAAAAAAAGCAAAGAAAAAAACCCTAAGAACACGAAATATGGCCAGAATGTGGGACAATATGTTGTGGTCACTGTTAAGAAGTTACTATTTGTCTGCAATGCCCATATCATATCACATCTAGAACTGTACTATTCTGTTACTTCTGATAAAACTGTCTTGTGGAAAGGGAAAGCATACCCGACATGATTAAATAATTGCGAAGTGCTRTTGACCCAAATATATTAATCTCAGTTATAGGCTGCCAGCCAAGATACTGTAGTATGGAAATGAACAGTAACATGGCTTGGTCAAAAAATAGGAGAATTATTCAGGTGAAAGTTAGGAACACATGGAATACCATCATAGAGAAAGAAATAGAGGTTGTCACAAACCATGAGAAGAAAACCAGAAAGACAGAACATGATTAAAGGTTTAGATAATCCTGGAASAGTGGAAAATATCTGGGCGCTGTATGTACTCACTAATTACACTGAGGTGGAATTTCACAGTCAGTAACAGATTTATAGGAGGTAAACATAGAACATACCTTTGAAATCATCTAGTTGGACTCCCCTCATAACATAGGCCATTGTATTAGAACTATGTTGGAAAAAAGTAATCTTGTTTTCCTGACATTTTTTCAGGCAAGAAGAAATATAAGACTTTGTTGCCAGGAATTAAAAAGTGGGCAAAATTAATTAACTCTAAAATGAATTACTTGGGGAGTTGTTCTCTTTTTACTTACATCTCAAAAATAAATTAAAGAAATCAAATGTCTAGAAAGAAGTTAACCTCATTTAGCTTTAGCTTTAAAGTGCATGTCTTTTCTAACATGATAGCTTGGGGGTTTTTTTCTGCAGCGATGGAGTGAAAGGGATTTTTTCCAGGAGGTGGCTACCTTCTTTATTTCAGACATTTATCTTAAAAGGGAATGAATTATCCTCAGAGGGTGCCTATTGCTTTCTCAGGAGCCTTGCTTTCCAGGAAATTTTGCCAACTATCTTACAATAGATTCTATTTTAGATCGGCAAAGTTAGTTGAGCAAATTCTATGCCAGATTTTTTTTTWAAATAAGAGTATTTTTAAAATAAATACATAAAATTCTCTTTAGTAAGAATACTCTTAAAATAAAAAACCACCTGCTTTTATTAGCTTAATTCATCATGAATTTAAAAGTAAGTATGATCAATCCAAGTCTGCATTTTTCAGCAAATAAAATATTCAATGACTTTTTCCCCAATGCAACATGAACTAAGTTAATTTTTGTTCAAGTCCGAAAGCTTTGATTGAGTTAAAGCAAATATTTTAGAAAAAAGAAAAAATACAGATTTAATAGCTTCGAGCGATGAAGGACCTGTATGCTTGGAAGGTAATTCTAAAGTATAMATATCTTTTCTTTCCAAAGGCTGGCACTATTTCTGTCTGTATTTGTCAAACTTTAATTGCTAGGTGCTAGATTTCTGTCTTTTTGGACATTTTTGATTTTTAGACTGATCATTCTTTTGCACCAGTTTTCTCTTTCCTTTGAAGATATTCGTGACAATAATCAAATCACAATGCTTGTCTTGGACAAGTTACATAGATTAAGCTGCTGGACTGACTGTACCGCAGGGTTTCCATTGATTTATTCACCCTCACAATTCTTTTCGGAGCCCTCTTCAATYCATCACTCTACTCCTTCAAGTGTCAGAACTGGAGATTGTTTTTGAGTCATCTGTAAAGTCCTGTTTTCCTCCAGTTACCTGCTACAAACATTAAACACGAATGAGGCTTGTGAACTAGCCTCACTGCAGCCCGCCTGCTCAAGAACTTTCTCCTTTCCGGCTGCTTTTGGAGACCAGCTGGTTACTACTCCACTCAGCCAGACAACTTGAGCCTGCCTGAGAGTTACTTGAATTTTGGATTCTTTTGTCTAAATCAAAGTGTTCTGCAATTAAATGGGTTACTGAAAAAGAAGCAAATAATATCCATCCTATTTTCTTTAACACTCAAATCAGATCTCCTACTATTATTACTGTATTAACAACCTTCAGGATGTCAGAGCCAGATAGGTTTGAATTTGATGCTTTTAACGTTTGTCTTTTTCTTTTTGAATATTATATCATATGTTTACAAATGTCGATGTGGCTGATGATATTGATATCTATAACAGTCCTTCTGCGTTTTATTAAATATATTTTACTTAAAGTCTTATTGAAATGCCTTTTATGACTTAGTTAATGATCATAGCTGCTGATTATTATAATATGCCACTAGTCTGTCTTATTCCTTTTGCCGTTCAATGAATACAAATCCTAATTTAAAAAGATACTGTTTCAGTTATACTAAGCAAGTTAATATAAGATCTGTTCCAGGACAAATAGTATTTGTTTCTTTGCTGTCTCTCTTATTTAATTTTTTCTTCACTAATCTTGTTGAAGATGGATGAACCATGATAACTAGAGGGGTTCAGAAAGCTGTAATCATGCATTCATTGTAATTTAAATTTTTTTTTATTAAAAGATAAACATTTACAATCCATTTTTTGATGGGGTTTTAACAAAAAATTAAAAAAAAAATGGTTGCAAAAATGTGAGTTGAGGGGGGAGTTCAGGACTGGATTTTTCAGATGTATAGAAAAGCTATTTGTAGAGAGGACAGGATAGAAGATGTTGAGGGTACAGCCAGATGGGTAAGTTATCCTTCTACTGGGCTGGGTGAAGATATTACCACCAATGGTTGCCATTACTCTTGCTTACGTCTGCTGGTGCAGCAACAGTGATTCTGTCCAAATGTTTAATGTGTTTTTACTGTTAATATCATTAATAGTTYGGACATTTTTCAGCTGACATAGCTAAGATGGTGACAATTTCTCTCTGGGAGATCACCTGGTGACAGGCAATTAGGATGGGGTGGTCCAGCTGCAGCTGGAACAGCACATGTCACCATGGTCTGAGAAGTGAGATATCGAAAGTTATTTGTTTCATTTGACTACATTAACTACATGGGCAGGCATTATTTGTGATTCTGACTAAGTGTTTATGGGCCTTTATTTGGCCTCCCAGGAATAAAACCCTTTTGACTTCAGTGGAGTTTCCTCAAGATTTACAAGTGAGATCAGAATAAATAGGCAGCAAATCAATAAGTTTGCAAAGCTTAATACAAAAGGTGCTTTATCTAAACACTTTAACTCCTTTTCCAGTGAAAGCCTATTAAAATGACAGTAACATTAGTAGTATGGGAAATCACTTGTGCATACAGGCTGAGGAATTTAAGCATATGGTGTGTCTTGACTTGCTATTCTCTGTTCTGCTGGGAATATCATCATTAACCAACCATCAAGTCTGAAATACTGAACCTGTAAAATGATTGGCATTTATAAAGGTAAATATTGTATGGTGACTGTTCAAATGCTCCTGCTCTTACAAGAGCTATTGCAACTGCTACAGACAGTGCTGTGTTGCCAGTGCTTACGCTGAGGAGTATTGAGTAAAGTCAAATTGGGTCATGGAATCAAAATAAATCCTCAGAACCTGGATCACAGGAAAACAAATAAACATTTGAAGAAAATCTGAAAAGGCTTGTACAAAAAATAAATTTTAAAGGAAGCTCAAATGGCTTGCATGAGTTTTTTAAGGCACTTTTCAATGTTTATTTTCCTATCTGAGAAATTCTCTTTCTGCTTAAAGGCAATCTACTAGGTCCCAGACAATTCATAATGCAGACTTTGACATTATTGTCCGTCTCAGCTGCTCAGTTCTCCTTCCATCATCCTCAGTTGCATGATCTTTAACTTGTGTTTATATACTATTATTTGTATACTGTTTTAACATGAGTTTTGTGGWGCTAAACCAAAATTTGTAACAGAACCTAAAAAAAAAATCCCTTTTTTYCTGAGGGGAAAACAAAAAAAAATGTTTAATATTCTGTAAACTTAATTATCTTCCATGTGTTTTCTCTTTATTTCTGTTTTTGTAAAAGTTTTAAGCCTCATGTTAGAGGTCATATAAAAAGAGAATAAATATAGTGATTGCCTCTTGTAAATTGTTCATCCAGGTCTGACAATTATAGTTGCTGCTCTTTTTTTTTCTTTTATTTTGTATCTCAAATAGAGTAAAGCTTATCACTCCATAAAATTTTAAAAAGTACACGTAAAAAGAAAATGTAGTCTCCTCTATGCGTTTACTGCTGGTCTTACAACTCTGAGTCCAGTTACTCATTTTTCAACACATAATTTRTTAGATGTCTGGACTGTCTGCAAATTTAGCTGTGGATTTCTGAGATAGATATGCTCTAAAATGTGTCTGTCAAGATTGCACACTGGCAAATTATGAGATAGTATGTCTAATGCAAACCAAAATTCATAGTTTTCACAAAGGTTTATTCAGCTAAAATATACTGCTTTTCAGAGGAAAAAATGATTTGGAAAACTTTTCGTAAAATACCAGTATCATAAAATACACTGGTATGCTCCACTTTGTTATCTGTGGCTGTTTTATCCAGGTTATGAATAACCCATAGCATGAGCTGCACCTGAGCTATTAAGTGCTTTTAGAACTATGCACACTAGGGAGAGTAGTGTACAAATATTTCAGCTGATGTTGTATGAAGATGTTCTAGCTTAATAGAATTTATTGACTCTCAAGCTTAGAGCAATTCAAACACAACTATCCTGCTTCCAGGGGACTTCCAGCTCAAGTCTAGAAATCTATAGGGTATTCTTTATATTTTTCCTTTATCCTTGACTCTTCAAAAGTGGTCCACAGACCACTTTTCTGGAGAAATTGATGATAGGTTCAAAACTCTTTTCTTTTAAAGTCTGTATTCTGCTCTGGCAAAAACTTTGTCATACTTTTCCAATGGAATGATTCATGTATTTTATATTAATACGAGCATAGACATTTGTAATGATAGAATACTAATTCCTAAAAGTATTTTCACATTTGAGGAACTTAAAATATTTATTTCATAACAGAGGCAGGGGTTTGTATGTTTTTAAATGGAGTTAATCTGTGTTTTTGACCCATGTTTCACCTCTGTGTATTCAGAATACATTTTTATTTTAAAAGTGTGGTAAGCAATTATATGCTTATTCCWTTATAATGCTATAACTTTACCAATCCGGTTAAAGATAGAATAGATAAATGATAAAACTCATATAATAATTAAGATAAATTTATGGTCCAGATTATTGGCATTCAATCATTAATACATTAATTAAATTAATACAGCATTAATCAACCGTAATTGAGGTGTTGATGMTAAATGCTACTTTTTGATTTAATCATGGAAAATGCAAAAAGAGGATCCTCTTTCTCTTCACTCATGCACTCTGGCTAGAATTTCAACCATTATAATGTACTAACTGTTGCTGTGGAATATCATTATCCTGAGAAGCTTAATCTTCATTTCCTTCGTACACTTTTTGATGGTCAAAATTCCCTAAACACATGATTACCTTGAGTCATCACAAGGAAGTATAGCTAGTCTAGTGTCCTTTTAACACTTTTTCGTAAAAAAAAATTTGCCAGTTTGCTTCTCTCTTTTTCCTCTTTCCTGTGTAAAAGCACAGATGTAACAATGCAGAGGTGATGGTTAGATGAGGCACTACAGCAGCTTTTGAATAGCATTCCTTTTCAGTCTAAAAGGAATCAGATCAAGGGGTGTGGAGCTTCTAGAGAGGGTCCAGTAGAGGGCAACAAAGATGATGAAGGGACTGGAGCATCTCTCATATGAGTAAAGACTAAGTGAGCTGGGCCTGTTGGAGAAGAGAGAGAATCTGGTCAATATGTATAAGTATCTGAGGGGAGAATGTAGGGAGGAAAGGGTCAAACTCTTCTCAGTGGTGGCCAGTGATAGGACAAGGGGCAATGGGTGTAAGTTGCAACACAGGCAGTTCCATCTGCGTGTGAGGAAGAACTTCACTGTGAGGGTGACAGAGCCCTGGCACAGGCTGCCCAGGGAGGTTGTGGAGTCTCCTTCTCCGGAGGTCTCCCAAACCCGCCTGGATGCCGCCCTGTGCCCCGTGCTCTGGGTGTCCCTGCTGGAGCAGGGAGGTTGGACTGGATGATCTCTAGAGGTCCCTTCCAACCTTCAACCATTCTGTGATTCTGTGACTAACTCAATGATAGGGTGGTGATTATTTTTAGGAAGCTGTTAAAGACATCATTCCCATACATGCATACATACATACACATATTAATGAAAAATATGAAAGAATAGGTGAAGATATCCCATCAAAACAACTAGGAAAAAAAAAAAAAAAGAAATTCTCATGTTGCTGGGTCATCTYCTTTCCTCTTTTTAATGGTTGTTTTTATATATTATCTGAGATTTCACACTCAATGTTTTAACTCCTGTTGAGTCCCATTAAGCTGCAATCTGGTCAGCTGAAACCATTCCCAGGAAAGGTTCTGATGTTTGGCTGATGACTGCTTTTCTCTTTTTAGTGTTTGCATAATCCTCTGAATAAGGATTGTTTCCCTGCTGCACTCACTAAATCTCCTCAGAGTGACCAAGGCTGCAACAGAGTCTTGAGACTCAAGTATTTTTGGTCATTATTGCTATGTAGTCCCCTCAAACCCATCTTTATATATTTGAATCATGCTAAAAATTTCATAAGGAATCACACTAGATTTTACCACTAGTTTTTATGACAATTATCAACCATAATAGAAATCAGATGATCCTTCATACTTCTATAAAGCAAAACATAAAACATGACTTTATGCCAAGAATTAATCTCTGCTTTTCACATGAGATAAATATAGAATAGATACAGGACCCACAATCAACCAAAACTGCACTTGTGAAAATGTTCTGGGCATAGCATCTTTACATTTTCTTTATGGTTTTTACTTTAAAGTTCTCAACATTTTTCAAAATATTGTGGAATTTTTAACTGATGACTGAATAGTAGAACTAATTTAAACTTATTACTTGGTCTGTTATTTTTTCCTAAAATGCAATTAATTTTATTAGAATTCACTCTGCAAGAATTAACTCAGATGTGGGACCAAGTCTGTCATTTTTTCCCAAGAGAATAGAATGCCATTCTCTTGTCTTCATTTCTATTATTCTCATCCTCTTCATTTTATCTCACAGAAGGGAGCCCTTAGGGTCTATTTTGTCGAGAGTAAAGGATGTTTAAAATGCTATCTCTGTAAATCATTAAATGAGAAATTTGTGAAGGAAAATCTCTCAGGAAGTGAGCATGAACAACCAATTGATTTGTGTAGGGAATAGGTGTTTTAACAGTAAATTACAAAACCACAAAGGGACTCCTGCTTAATGCAAGAGTTTAGCTTCTTTAAATATATAATTTCTGCTGCTGTTGGTATTTATTGAATTAATAAAAAAATCCCAATTTTCTTCACTTTCATATTTCAAAATCCACAGTTAATTTAGTTTCATGCTTTTGTTTCATAGGCATGTCTTTTTTATTCCAAACTTTTCAGGTAGATGTTTTCCAAGTGGAAGCGGTAGATGTTGGGCCTCTGCAAGAAATGGTTGTTGAAAAAGGGAAAGGCTCTGACTGGCTTCTGGAGAAGATCATTGTGAAAGAGTCAGCAACTTCAGGGACAGAAACACTTTTTGTGGCTCAAACATGGCTAAAAGACAAACATGATGGAAAAAGACCTGTTTCAGTAATTCTAAATGCCACAGGTCAGTATTATTTTCAATTATCTTTTGCTAAGAAACTGCAGAATGAATCTATGTGATTTTCATCTATAAACAGTTTATAGTTTATAATATTCCAATAGAACATTTTTATTTTAAAGGAAATTAATGTCTCTGAACATTGTTGTTTTGAGTACTATTTCTGCTTTGTTACTCCAGATTTACAGTGGCATAAAATGACAAAATATAGGTTATTCTCTTTACAAATTGCTGTCCCTCCAAGTCTTACTTCTATGTTGTCACTTGTGACAAAATACTGTTTTGAATAGTATTGCACATACTTTTCAAAGCTTTGAATACTTCTAGCTACTACTCACTAGCTTAGTGAAAGTAAGATAAATAGTAGGGCAAACCAAGAAACAGAGATATTCCAACTATATTCCAGACAAATATTCAATATTTTTTATGTCACAATATTAGGATAACTTTTGCCAGAAGCTAGATGGAAACACCATTTGGGAACACTGAGGAGCTAACCAGTCCACAGGAGAACTGTTTGGTCTCTGTCTGTACCTATCCTTAAAGATTAATGGACCCAATAACAAGATTAATAGGATTCCCCTTTCTGGTAATGTGGTTTCAACATAAAGGAAATCTGGTGTTCAGCCCAGGATGGAAGCATAGCACCCACCAATCTGAAGAGCACACAACCAAAGTCCACTATGATTGTCAATAGGCAGTTTACTTGGGCCTTTAGATTACAATAAATCAAAGAAAGATAGAGTCCTTAAGGCTGGGAGGGACCTCTAGAGATCATCTAGTCCACATTTGACTTCTTTTCCTCCTGGAACCAAAGCTTCTTTGTTTGCTATACCTGCAATGGCATGATGATGTTTGTCGAAAAGATAGCTTGTTGAGACTAAATTGAATACCCTGAAATACATTTTCTTCATTTTTGAAGCTGTTACTTGCACAGAAACAAGTAAATTTCAGCTTTGATTTACACGGTAGAAAGGAATACTCATAACAAAACAGAAGAATATTTAATATATATATATAAGGTTACATAATCTATTTTTACTCAAAAAGAAAAAGAAGGAAAAAAAGATTTAGAAAAAGATTTTTATTGTTTTGATTTAGAAAAAGATTTTTATTGCTTTGACCAGAAAGCATCATTAATATAGTTGAAGAATATGTTATGTTATTTTTTTCTTTTATAATTGGAAAATCCAAACTTAATTGCAATGTCAGTAGAAAGCTTTCAGTTTGTGGTTCAGTCCTCTTTTTCTAATGTTTAGAAAAGTTTTGGAAATCAATGCCATCTGATATTAATGGGATTACCAACCCCTAATAAGTGGATTAAAAATATTAATTCATCCAGAGTATAAATTATACTAACGAACCAGAAATACTTTAAGATGAAAAACAAACATTTTGTAGTATGGAGTTTTCTCCAGAATCMGTTCATTAAATAGAATGCTATGTAGAAGTTGACGCCTAAGTAGAAAATCACTCAACACTCAACACTTCCTAGTGAAACCTTCAGTTTAAATGACATAGTACTCTTTTTTTTTTTTTTACATTTAACTTTTTTTTTCACTCTTTTTTTTTTTAAATAGAAATTCAGGAGAGGAGGAGCACTGCTGTCTGGCCTTTAGGAAAAGAACAAATGAGATCAGGTAGAGCTTCTGCTATTTCATCAACTTCTCATTCTAAAATAATGATGTGGGGATGTTTTCACTTGCTAGTACTCGTAGTATTTTCTCCTTTCTTGTACTAAATAGCAAGTAACTTAAAAATACTTAGGAGGCTGAGCAATAAGCTCAAAAAGAAGTAAGCATAAAATTAGTATATAAGTACTTACATATATAATGCTATCTGTGTAGACTAAGATAGATATCTTATGAATTTTATCTTAGATACCTTCATTAACATATGAAATCAGGAACACCTTTTAATCATTTTTTTTCTTTTTATTTTCTATATTTTATTTGTTTAGAAGGCAGATGGAGGATTTATTTCACAAAACATGAAGAAGAAACAAAAAAAGACTTTGAAAAGTTGACAGAAAATATTTCCAAGTTGGTTATGATTTTTTATGGAAGCAACGGCAAGTCAGATCTTGTTTCCATGGGAAACAAAGTGGAACATCAAGCTAAAAACCAAGTGGCATATGATGTAAAATAATATATAGATTTGACTATATTTACATTTTCTTTGAGTTCCCTTTTAAAGAGAGATCATCATGTATGTGTTATAAATTTTGCAAATGTTATTCCTTAAATACTCCAGAAAAGCAGAACTGGAACTTTCAGTCKCATACCATATTCATTTTTAATATTTGGCTTTATCAAGTTTGTATTGATCAAATATATCCTTTCTTTTTGTCAACAAATAGTCATAGTTAATAATACATATCAATTTAAATAGCATTAACATTAAGTATTCACATTTAGAAGTCAATGCAGAATGTAATTTAAATTTGATAGGATAATTACAATGAATGCCTCTAGAGTATAAAACAAGCATTTCCAAAAGTGYTTACATTCAACCCAGTTCTGCTGCTTTTGAACTTAGTGGGARTTTTAGCATAAGGATTAATGCGACCAGGCCTCAGTCAGTACTGATCCCTTTGTAAAAATCTTCTTCTCTTCCTATAGAGTAGCTGTGCATATATCTGCATATTACTGTTGGGATGTCAAATTCTTGTTTTGTCGCTTCCTAGATACATTTACCAACGGATCTGGGAATGCTTTATAAAGTCAGACTTGGACTTCAGTGTTTGGAAAACAGCATGTCCCAGTTGTCTTTTCATCACTTTAAAATGCAGAACACATCAACCCTGGATACCTTCAGTCTCACTATAAATAAAACTCTTCCTCTTTCTCTTAATGGAGACAGATGGATCGAATTCCCTGTAGAATGGCCATTAAAAGCAGCACTTTCTGGTAGGTATAAATTTACAGTAGGATAGTAGAGTGGTCGAAGAGGTTAACTTGTCCTAACATTACAACTGAAACCCTTATCAAAACAGAAGATTTTATTGTCTTTATTTAATGATTCRTAAAGTCTGAATAAGAATTTAAAATGTGTAAGGGAAAGAAGTGCCTACTCAGCTTAATTTCTGTACAATAAAGTGTGAAATGCAATATTCATTTGATTGCACACAGCCATTATTGTAAGCTACATTGAAAAATGTTAAGAAATACTCCTTTCTTGTAATAATGTAATATTTATGTTCTCCTTTATTTAGTCCTTAGCTGCTCGTATTTACTGACATTACCTGTGTAATTTTTCATAATTCATTTTCTATTAGGTAATGTTTTTGTCACCACTTGCCAAAGAAATATTCTGTCTGAGCTAAAAATAGCTCAAAATGACATAAACACAATGTTTTTATTACATGTATACAGTCCAAATACTTGACTGTTAAAATTAGCTCAGTGATTGTGTTGCAAATGCCATCCTAAGCAAAAYAAAAGAAACTCTATCAACTAAAATCAACTACACCTCCATACTATCTATAATATAAAAAATATTATTCTTTGACCTAACAATTCTCAATTTAATAAAAATGCCAAATTATGATACTTAATGCTAAAATAATTTGTGCCTGAGTTTTATGCAGAAAAATGAGTAAGTTATTGGGTAAAAAAAAAAGTCAGTTCAATCAAAACGTTCTGATGTGGGTGTTAAATCAGCTGCCTCAACAAGCTTTAGATCAGAACTTATGACCCAGATTCAGGGAAGTATTTACATGTCTCTAAATGGAAGCACACAAGCATTCTCCGTAGAATYAAAAGGTTGATTGTAGTTACACGCAGATATATTTATGGGCACAAGTACATGCTCACAGTAAGAGAATGATGCAGTGTAGATGACAGACACGTAGGCTGGAACCCTGATGACCTTGGTTCAGAGTCTCGCTTTGCTCCTTATTTCTTCTTTGGAAAAAAAAAAATCACTTCTGAATTCTTTGATCTTTTTGGTGGTAAATTTTCCTTGTTTGTAAGTACTTTCAGATTGAGAGATGAAAGTCACCAAGTAAAGAATATCTATTACATTACCATATGTGCTTAGGTTAAAAAGCAAACAACAAAGCTCATCTCTTGCATTCATTTGTTTCTGCTTGTGGTTGAGAAGTCTTCAAGACTGGATTTGTAACTACATTTAGTAATCACGGCGAACTAAAGAACTAGGACAATGTGAAACATATTCCCCCAAATCTTTGCCATTTCATGTCCAAGAGAAGTTTAAGCAGGTGCCACGGTAGGTGGCAAAGTGATCTTGAATGCACAGAGTTACTTGCAATTTATTGTGCAAAAAAACTTTGCTTCTACATCAGCTTTATGAGTCTAATTTATTATCTCCTTGGTTTTGTTCTTCTGAACTAAAAGCAAAACCAATATTGTGTTAATTGGAATGGAAAGCAGCTGATAATAGTCACCTTTAACAGAAGACGTTTGCTGTTAAATTTCAGAAATCTCAGCTCTGCATCATTTATAGAGTACAATTATTTCATCTCTTGGTTTTCCTTTAAAATTTTTTTTTATCTTGCACTTGGTATTGCAATGAATCATATACTAGTGGCTAATTGGCACCATCAAAATACAGTTGATAAAATACAGTGCAGACCCCAGAGATCTGACTGTGTACCAGTCCATGTGTGCCTTTGAGTGTATTAACAGGGAGAGGTCTCCAGCTGAGCGTATACATAATCAGTTTCTCTTCACAAAACCCTCCTCTGAGGTGCTTACATTTCAGGGATCCCCCAGGGATGAATCAGTGCTCTTTCTCTTACGCACAGGCTTGGATGGAAGGTAATTTTTGCATTACTATAGCTTTAAAGGCAAGACAATGAAACAGTGAAAAGGTTCARTGAAAATACATTGTGCTACTTTCAAATATCTGATCATTTCCACAGAAGTTAAAATRGAATGAATAGAACAGAGCCACACTGATATTATGAAGCCATTACTATTTTATAAAATTAATTGAATTATAAAATTAGTATGTGTGTTATACTTATTGTGACTCTCCTTTTAAGATGTTTCCCTTTATAGATCTTCTCTCCAATCTACTCAACACTCTACAGAGATAAAACCTTTGCCCACACCTATGACAGTGTGATCTCACTACCTGACCACAGGCCACCATCAAAGCATTTCAGCCCTCTTCCCTTACTGGCRTTAGAGTGCTTCAGTTGCTGCTCTTTGTGCAGTGTACTCTGACAGGTCTATTGTATAGACCAACATCCTTTCACCTCAAACTCTAACTGGCTACAGTGTACAAGGGCTGTGAGTGCRCATTTGGCCTCACCTGGGGCCTCTATCTAGAATCATAGAATCATAGAATGCCGAAGGTTGGAAGGGACCTCAGAGGTCATCAAGTCCAACCCCCCTGCTCAYGCAGGGTCACCTAGAGCACGTGGCACAGGGCTGCATCCAAGCGRGTTTTAAAGATCTCCAAAGAAGGAGACTCCACAACCTCTCTGGGCAGCCTGTTCCAGTGCTTTGTCACCCKCACAGTGAAGAAATGCTTCCTTAAGTTCCTGTGGAACTTCCGATGCTTCAGTTTGAAGCCATTTCCTCTAGTCCTATCCCTGTCCACCACTGAAAAGAGGCCGCCCCCCTCCTCCTCACTGCCTCCCTTGAGGTATTTATACACGCTGATCAGGTCCCCCCTCAGCCTCCTCTTCTCCAGGCTGAACAGACCCAGCTCTCTCAGCCTTTGCTCGTATGGCAGATGTTCTCATCACCTTTAGGATCCTCATCCATTCATGTTCTGTCCATGAGTCCCTGGGCTCCTTTTAAAATCAGTCTTGAGCCTTCAGCTGCTACCTTAACTACGCTGTAGGTGCACCTGCCTTTAGGCTTGTTTCTGACCCTGACTCCTGKATGGAGGAGGATCCAACTTGGGATCTATGTTGTAGCTCTGTTTCCAGTCTCTAGCCCCATCTCCCTCTGCTCTTGACTGGGSTCCCTGGATGGACCTCAGTCAGAGATATGGAGGATTGTGGCAAAACAGAGACCAAGTAAAATAAACAGAGGTCTAGTATCAGAGATGGAGTCAAAATACRAAGTGCTCAGATTTCTTTGTTCCGTGTAACTATCTACTCCCTGCATTGCATTGCTTCACATAACCAAATATATTATTTCCTTGCCTCATTTCTTGTGTTGGTTTTAACACAATCCATTCCCTGTATCCCATACAGACCATATATTTCTTCTTCTCTCTTGCATCTTACCATGCTAAAATTGGTTGTCATAGGCAATGTCAGCTCTTTCTTTCCATTTTAATTTGATAATTAATTCTATCTTTATCCTCTATCACTTAGGCTCCTTTGAATTAGAAAGTACCAGAATAATCCTGCCTTGGAGAATGTACAAATGGGAAGTACCTAACTATCCCATTATGTTTATCTTTCTAGCACTTGGATTTCTTTCCATGCATCTACTCTACTTTGATGAGTCTGCCCCTCYCTTACTGTTGTTGATGGGAAATGAGATATAGGCCCATATAAGTTGGTTGTTGTACTGAATTCAGCATTTTAAATGATCCTTAGATCTAAACGGTGATAATAACAACCTGTTATCTGCTTGACTTTCCTGACTTTCAGTCTTCTTGAATTTCAAAGAATGCAAGTGATCACTTTACACCAGTAATCTAGTTTGGAATAAGTGGCTCACTAATCTAAGCTTTGAGTCACATCCTACAGAAGCCTTCTGCAAGCTTAGGACTGATCCTATTCTACTAGGGGATTTATAGAAATAAAAGGGAAATGATAAGTAGATAGTTAAAAGATGTAACTACTCAGACCTTTCACATTATTTGATTTTGTGAATAAAATGTAAATGCTTTTACTTTCGTTATTCAGATATTGTCATTTTTCTTCAACTAAAAACCATTGCATAAATCGCAAACTCCACAGATTTGTATGTTATCATTCCAGCCGAGGTAGACTTGTCTTGCTGTTCTCCTTCTATAGACAGTGGATACATCCCATAAGACTGATATTCAAAGCAGAAACTTAACTCAGGTGCTGTTAATCACATGCAAGAAGCTTCTGTCTCCATCTCTCAGATAATGAAGTCTGASGAACTTATCTCCCTAGCTAAAGTTAATCTTTTTAAACATCAGCAAGTGATGAGCCTGAGACATATCAAAATTTTATGTATTATGTATTTACTCTTAATAAAAAGGTAAATTGTTGTAATTTTTCYATATGAAAAGAAAATGAAATAATATGAAGTTGTGAACACAGATGATGTTCATATTTACAGGACAAACTAAGGAAAAATGTGGAAACAATTTGAATTTTACTGTCACTGTGAAGAGATATTGTTTAATTCCATCTAACTGTACATTGTGCATTGTCAAATAGCTGTGAAAGGTTGTGACACGATAATAACAAGATGTTTTTCCTTTTGATATTGCAGTGGCTACATATCATATAACAGTGTTTTCTAGAAATATTCTGGCCAAGAGAAATGTAGTGYATATGACTGCATGTGTATATGGAGCTCATGGAGACACAGGGGACAGATCCCTTCTCTGTTCATTGGAAAATGTCCRTCAGGAAGAGGACAGTGAGGTATTTTGTCTTAAGGCACTTTAATACATATCTTTTATTTCATTCTTATGCTTCATGTACTTTTTTTTTCAAACATTCCTATACTCTTCATTTAATATAACTTATGAATTTAATACTAAATAATTTTGTTTCAGTCATTTGTAGTTGTCATGGATGCTGTTGAACTGGGAGAACTGGATAAAGTTGTTCTTTTAATCAGCAGTAAAGCAGGTAAGTTACTTTTGCTAACTCTCTAAGTTCATGATGTGAATCACATATCAAACCTTATGTTAAAGGCAGTACAGTTGTTGCCTGAGATAAAGTCCATTTAATATTCTTTGATTTTTTTCATCATTGTTAAAAAGTAAAGTTTTATAAAGAAAATGTCTGAATTCTGTCATATTAAAATTCCTGGATCTAAAGATTGTATAATTTTTGCATCAAGAAAGGAAACTTTCCTTTTTTTTTTCCAGTATAAGGAAGAGAAACAGAAAAACTAAGACTAGTGATTGTATTCCATTATTAGGAGGTGATTTAGGAGAATAATTATAACTCATGTAAAAAACTGGTAATGTTTCCTCTGCAGTCTGTGATTCAGTTTTTTATTGTTTTCCCCAGCTGTTCTGTTCTCTCAGGGATTTTGAGGGGGATTTTACCCCCTATTAGACAAATGTTAGTTTTGCCACAGAATTCCATTAAAACAGACATAACTGAGCTTCTCTTTGACTCATCTGTATGATGGCTACAATGCTGCTCAAAAATATTCTAAATATTAATTATCTGCATAGTCTTTTGATGCCCTGAAATTAAATTTGCTATATAATTGCAAAATGTTACTTACCATGTAGTACCTTTGACTAATTTTAGATGATTTTCTAAGAAAACAAGCCTTATATGTTCGAACTTTCTGCACTTTTTGTTTTTCTTATCTGCCTATCTCTCTTGTTATCATAATAAACTTTTAAACTCAGCACCCAATTTCAATCAAATTTGAAAAATTCCTATATACGTCAAAGACATGTATACCTCAAGGTTGTGTGAAATGAGCAGCTGAGCTGAGCAGAAGGGAGTGAAGGAATAGAAGGGATCCCTTCTCCACAGCCTGAGGTTAACTTAGACTCTTACTGACATAATTAAAGGGACACAGATTCCAACAGCAGATGATACCCTTAGACATTGGGGTACAGTTTGCTGAACAAAAGGGAAAATAAAACAGGAGGGGGCAAAAAGAATAGTCCAAATGCAGCTGGAGTTCCCAGGACAAGATTCAAAGGGAGATGTAACTCAGTGAGCAGTCTCTTGTGAAGGAGAGAGATGCTTTATATTGCTACACATCCTTCATGCTCATTACCCAGACAAGTATTCTTTGTGCTGCTTGTGAAACTGAGTCTTAGCTCCAACCCTCTTGTCAACCAGTCACTGAGGAGGAAGTAACAGATACATAATCTGCTCTTCATCTTCTAAAGTGCCTCTCTGAACCATGATGTRTCTGATGTGCATGCCTGTCCACAGCTGTGAAAACATCACTACTTTGCTTTACTAAATAAKCAAGTGGTTACTTCTAAATTTCTAAGCAGGAACTTAAAATAGGAACAAAATAAGGAATGTTATAATGATGCCAAGATTTTAAATCAGTTGTTGCTATACATCAGTAGATTAATACATGATGTTTTAAAATGACAGATATAACATCACTATGTCATTATCGTATTTTATCTAATTCTTGGATATTCTGTACAACATTTTAATTATACTTTATTTACTTGTTTGTAGACTGCAAACTGCATGTTAAAAAACTGCATTTAAAGGAAGCTCTAAAGGATGATCCTATTTATGTATTTGAAGTGAATGAGTAAGTATTTTATGTAAAGCTAATCACTTGATAGTATGATTGTTGAAAATACTAAGCTAGATTTAAATGATATTGTCACAAAGTGGCCATTTTTTTTAAATATGTCCATCTTTAAATGTTCCAAATACATTTTTAGATATATAAATTTACTTAAATTTGTTTGTTTGAAAATGTGGTTTAGTTACCATCAGAATACATGTTGTTTTGTTTTGCAGAACATTTTCTGTGGATGCAAATAACCCTGAAATACAGAAAGAAATACCAGTATCTTTTGTTATTAAAGGAGACAAAAGGAAGAATGRCAGTGATAACAACTCACACACAGAAGGAAGTCAACCAGGAAATCTAACAGACTATACTATTAAAGTGTATACAGGCGACAAAAGGGGAGCAGGAACTGATGCCAATGTGCATATTATTTTATTTGGGAATGAAGACAAATCTGAGATATTTCAGCTCTCTCAACCACTGGAGCATCAAGATCCCTTTGAAAGAGGAAGGGTGAGGACATAGATTTTATAGGACATGTCCATTTCTGAGTTGGGAACTTATACATTATGCAAGGGCAAGATGTTTCTAGAATCTCAGGCATTTTGTCCAATTTTCCACATAACTTCATACACATAACTTAATGAGATATCATCTCAAATATCTCTGCATTCAGTTGTTTTACCAGAGTAACCAAGAAATATTATATCTGTGTTACACCTAGCTGACTCTATTGTTGTTCTCTGTCTCAAACACACTTCCATAGTGCAGCTACTCTTCTACCTAGTTATGTGATTCCTCAGTTCTGAATTAAAAGCATTTATTCCTGGGCACACAAATGTATGTGCAACAGTTCTGGTTGTTTCACAAACTTTGAACATTATGCTTGTGTTGAAAACACACCGGTCTGTTGTATCCCACAAGTTTACTTCATCCTGAAAACTGATGCTGAAAGCATCCCTCTGAGCTGATACCTGCACAAAATGGAATCACAGACACCTACCTGGTTTTGATGTCCATCATGCCTTAGGCTATTCAGAGATCCTTAATTCAGATACAGCTACTTGCATAGGAGTGTTAACTCTCTTTATAACGTCCCAGTACCTTAGCACAATGTTCTCACGTTTTTAATAAACATATTTCTTTGGCAAAGGATTTGCTCGATTTGTTCACCACCTGTGTGATGAAATATAATGATGGCTACCCGTACGTAGCAATAAATAAATATATTTCCCATATCTTTCTCCTGTGGTTTCCTTGAAAGGTAATGACTGAATAATTAAAACTCTGGTTAAGATATCTTCCTTATGAGACCTAACTCATTATCTCCAGCAGTACAAAACATCTCTTTACTTGCAGTTGTCTGAGTTTCTTTAGCCAAGATGTCTATGAATGATTTCTAACATATCTTTACATATATAGTGCCTACCATATTGATAAAATTAATGAAAATTTTTACTAACAGTTAAGGCTTAAGGAGCAAGTGGGAGGGTGCCTTGCTTAGTACTATATACAGTATTAGAGAGATTTAATGATACATACATTAAAACCTTATAGCTTCTACCCACATAAAGGTATATTTATTGTGTCATAAACAAAAAAAAAAAAAAAAAGTTGAAGTCTTTGTTTATCAGGTGAAAGTTGGTAAGATACTGAACAAAAATATTTTTCTGGTCTATGAAAGCCAAGAATTGATTTACTGTAAGATGAAAAGTGAATCTTTCATGTTTAATCTGTAGTTCACCCAGTATGGGGGGAATCTATACTGGATATTTTCAGTAAAGAAAATAAATCATACCAGGTGTCAGTTAAGTATGTTGAATTGATATCAATTAGTCTCAAAACTTAGAAAAGCAAATGTACAAGTTTCTAGATTCTGATACATTATTTTCAATGATTATCCATATTTTAATTTTACAGGTTGATACATTCAAGATTATGACAAAAAAATTAGGAAGCCTTCATTCAATTGAAATTGGTCATGATGGGAAAGGATTTGGTAAGTATACATATGTTCAATAGGATTTTAAAAATCTCCTGCTTAAACATCTGCCTGAGATTTGGAAGTGCTTTTAAAGTCATGCAACTGCCACAGACAGCTAATACAAATCTATACCAATGAAGTCAGTTTAACTGTCCTTACTTAACCACTTCTAGCTCTGTCACATTTCCCTTGAATTATATTCACAATTTTTGCTAAGCGAAAACTTCTCAGTCTGTATCTCCAGAGGTATGAATCTTCAGGAGCTTTGAATATTAAGAAAATGAATACTGGAAATCTTTTATTTGTTTAGAGTCTTAGACTCTTTAGAGTCTTGTTTAGTGTAGGTAGCGGGTAATTCTGGAGAATACTTACAATAAGTAAAATCCTCCTGCTTGTTTTCCTTCTCATTAGTGTTAGCTGCTGTACAGCACACAATTCAGCTTAGAGCAGGTCTGGGAAGGGAGCTCTACACAAGCAGGTTTTGGTGCTCGGGGAGTTGCACAAAACTCTACAGGGACAGAGATACAGACTCAACTGGCTTATCCTGGGTCCCAAACCATCAACACTGTGATTATTTTTCCTCTCTGTCTTCTGATCAACACAGTAGTTAGCACCGCTTTCCTAGCACAGCTGGTGTGTGTTGATCCATTCTATATCCAGGATTTGTTTCCTCTAAATTTGGCTCTGAAATTGTCTCTGAATGTCTTCTGTCACATCAGCTGTAACGCTCACGGGCATCCTTGAATGCAACACCTGCTCTAAGTGTTTCATCTGCTTCCTAAGCTTTCCTTATTGACTGTAGATTTCTCCATACCTGGAGCTCTCAGTGAGTGCTGCTGGAGTTTTATCAGTAAAGGATAAAATATTAGATTATAAACTTTTCAGGAGAGCAAACAGGCCTTAATATTTATTTGTAGAGTGCTGAGTAAATTTGAGAGACTGTAAATTTTTATTGCTAATAACCTTGACTCTCACTTACAGGTATTTCATGAAAGGTCATATATTCCAAGTAGAGTCTATGATATATTAAACCATTCACAAGATTTCATTAAAGGAGTTGTGAAAGTATTTCACAGTTTCCATAAAGGGCTCTTGGGAATGGAAGACGAAAAATGTAGACACCTTTATATGCTTTTTTTTTTCTAGTTTTACTAGATAATTGTTTGAAAATGTTCATGAAAAGCGAGAAACATTGTTATGCCTTTAAATTGCGTGGATATTGGCACAATTCACAATATATTTTTGTATTATATTTTAGTGTACTTAATACTTTGTCCAAGTATCTGCAAATCTTAATAATACGTTAAAATATAGTGTTTTATCTCTAAGACATGCAAAGAATACCAAAAGGTTTAAAACTATTATGATATGATCTTTATTAGTTTTAAATGTTCGCATTGAGTATTTCCACTGGCAAATGCAACAAAAGACACAAGCAAAAATATAGTATTTACAGGTAATAAAATTTAATTTTAAAAATTTTCATGTATTAATATTGATTGAAAGAAAATATTATAGCACAAGAAGGAAGATATCATTTCCCACAGAGCAACATAGTTGACTGTAGTAGAGTACTATATACTTGTTTAAAACAGATGCAGATATGAGTTTTGGCCTAAATTGGCATGCCTCCCTGAATCACTCTTTTCAAAGAAATGCGGATATGAAAAATATTCAAGTTCACCATTTGGTTTAACATAAGTGTAAATGCACAAAAAAAAAATAGAAGTTCTGTTTTCCTATTGTTTAAGGGTTGGATTGTGATTAAAGGAATTATATCTACTGATAAATTCTATCTGTTTTTAATTTATTTGATGGACAGAGAAAATGAGAGCACATTAGGGATACACTTTGAGCACAATTCAGASTACAGAAAAAGGCAAAATAGTATTTCAAGGCTGCATTCATTATTACCATGTACTCTGTTTCATTTATCTTACTACCTGTTCTTTTCAATGCGAAAAAATGAGTTAAGTTGTAATAAAAATCTACCTTTATATTTTCTGTCAAAAACATCAAAGACCTTCTCTATAAAACAGAGGAATGTTGGTGGTAATTTGAATTATCTACATTTCAGTTTTATTATTGATATTGAATACATTTGAAAGCACTGAATCACTCAGGCCTGGAAATGAAATCAAAAACCTTTCTTGTACCTTATATGTGTTTTGATTATATTAAATTTTCTCGTTTTTTCTTCTACAGCAAGTGGCTGGTTTCTGGAAAAAGTAGAAATCATAGATGCATCTAATTCAGTGTATTACTTTAACTGTAACAGGTCAGTAGATCTGTTCATCATTACTCTTTAGCTGATAATTTCTTTTCATAGCAAGAATTAGAAATAGTCTTTCTAGTTCAACATTTTTTCTGCTCTGTATTCCTATCACTCCCTGCCCAGTAGCTTTTGAACTTGGTGGAAAATTGTAATCTCATTTGTCAGGAATAATTATTTAGAGGAAAATACTGGGTTTTTTTCCAAATAATTGAAAAAGTCGTGTTCTTCATCTCTATTGTACAAAAGTAACATTAATTTCTCACATCTTACATTGGGAAGCAAGAAATCCTACTTTGAACAAAGATTTGAATCACATAATGGTAAAACCTGTGCTTTAGTACCAAGAGGGTATATTAAGGAAAGATTTTCTTGGTTACATCAGTCAAAASTGTTATATTTTTTAAAAAGAAACAGAGAAATTGGGGCAGTAAGAGATATGGATTTGTTGTAGAGTCCGATGACTATTTAACCTTAGTCTTGGTGGGTTACAGTGAGATCCTTACTCTAATGCGTAGATATTTATTCTAAAGAAAAGAAGCCTTTTTGTAGAAGAGATTAGAAGCCCACTCCCCAGAGCATTTATGGACCCAGGTGCTGCAGTGCACTCCTGTGACTCGGGAAGCAATAAATCCACAATCCCCTTGGAGCTCAAAGGGCTTCCAATCTCGTAAGCCTACTACCCTATTGAATAAATGGGGAATGTGTTCATTCTCTCATTAAAAAAAAAAAAAAAAAAAAAAAAAAGAGAGAGAGAGAGAGAGAGAGAGAAAGAGAGAGAGATTCATCTTGTCAAAAGAAAAGAGGGGTTAAAATACTAACTCTAAAAGATATTCAGCACCAAGAAGTCTGTCGGGAGATCAGCATCCTCTAGTAGCCTACTTAAAAGCCTACAGTCTTACTTGACATCACACTCTCAGTGGCTCTGGCTCTTACTTGAGCTATTTTATCAGCCAGGATTAGCTGTGTTTCAGCCTGCAACCACTGGCATCAGCCCGTATCTCCCAAGATGCAAATTCAGATCTTAGTTATCGTTAACACTGCACCGGCAGGGAATTCTTCCTCTGCTCAGTCTTTGGGAGATAGCTCTCCAGAGAGCRCTTGGTTCATTGCACCAGGTAACCTCTCACAAGCCTTGCAAAAGTGCTAGAGGTCTTTTAAATCTCACTGGAAATGAATGTCATTGCCTCTGCAGTGCTGGTTATCATCATCACAAAATGTTAGCTTTGGAATCAGGCCTATTACGTAGTAAATAGTATCATGTAGTAAATGGTAAAACCCTCATAGGCAAGAAGGTTGCCTTCCCACCTTCTATGGAAGAAAGTTTGGGCCCGCTACATGATGCTGTATCTTGTTGCTCATCAAGGAGTCATGAGATGTAACCAGTCCCCAGAATGGAGTTTAGTAACTTGCAAACACAGAATGGACTTCCTTCTAGGAAAAGGAAAAATCCTTCCTAGGATTTTTTTTTCAGGCTGGTTACTGTTCCTGAATAAGTCAATATTAAAACTATCCTAGAAATCCAAAGGTGCAGAAGCAGGCCCTTACTCTTCTGATTATTAAGTTTTATACATGCTGTACTCATGACATGTTTTTATGGTTTTCTCTCAAGGTGGCTGGCTGAAGATGAAGGTGACGGCCGCACTGCAGTGAAGCTTTATCCATAGCTGCTTGTTTACTGATTCTTTCTGAATATGTTGGTTCTCCAGATTTATACTGATGTGATTTACTTGTATTTTAAAATGTTGAGGGTATTGTAATTATTGTGAAGGAATGTCAAAACAGTGCATTAAAGACATCACAGTAAATTAAACATGTCTAATATGAGCACAGCATCCCAATCCTATTAGAGATGCTGAACAACTTCACATGACTGAAATTTAAAAAACAGAAATTTAAATCTGTAGCATTTGCTCTGCAGACTTCATCTCAGCATTCATGAGTAGAGGTATGTAGTATCATAAAAATTTTTGCTTCAGTAATAATTTGTGGGTAAGTTATTATTAGTTCTTGGGTCAAATCTGTCAATATGTTTTAAACTGATACATCTGTTTCATTCTCAGAATGTATTAAAATCTGTATTTTCTCGAGATATTTTGAAAAAAAAGTACAAAACTCTTCAGCCTTACTGTGTATAACTTCCTTTTTCTATGGGTCCAGGTACATAACCCAAAGAAACACAGAGGCTCACCCTGTGCCTGTAACCTTCCCACCAACTTTTCATATTAAATCTTGTGTAAGAATGTGCTCCATCTGGAGCCACAACTAAGAACCTTTAGATCCACCAGGTCTCTTTAGAGACTCCCAAAGAAAATTTCCATCATCTGGCATTAGTAATATTGCAATAGCTATTTTATAATATTGCAAGGCTATTTCCTGCTCAGCTTGCTGGCTTTTGCAGATCCCATTCCTAGGCATCCAGCTGTCTTTCTGTTGCTATGTGTGTGAATTCCTTTACTTTAAAAAAAAMAACAACAACAACAAAAAACAGTTCTTTGAGAAAATGCATAAACATATTTAGATCTAAATTCACAAATGTCGGAGTTGACCTAAGAAATGTTAAGGATACAGATGAGTCTGAAATGAAATCATGGGTTGCKCACCAGCAGAAGTTTCATGTGTGTCATTAGAACAGAAATACTGCATGTAAGCTATGTAGGGCATCCCTCTATTTAATCAAAAGCCCTGTCTTTAATACTGCTAAACTTTAAAATTTGGAAATATGAAATTCTGAATTTTAGAGCTGTTTCTCCTTCATATTCTGTACCATAATTTATTACTGTATGTCTTTCTATAATTATAAGAATTAAATCATTTTCTAATCCATGCTGATGAAACATTGTCTGGCTGTCATTTTAATATGTCTAATGTTTGTTTTCTCACACTGTTTTTTGAAATAATTTATGTGGGCATGGGAGATGAGATTTTGGTTACTTTTGACACACACACACAAAATAATTAAAAAATGGTTTTGGCAAACAGTTTCTTTTTTTTATMTATATCATGAAATTGGAGAGCTAGTGAATGATGCGGATGTGATCTGACTGAGCAGTATAATAGAGTCGATTTCTTCTAAAAGTGCTGGTTTTGCTTACACTGCTGCCATGCACGTTGGAATGGATTTGAAATTGTATCCCCAGAGTGCTCAGTTCACTTAGTATCAGTATTCATTACATCGAAACACTTTGTTGTGATCTATTATGCGATTTGTTTCATTATTATGTCTTTCATTAATAGTTTGTAATATCAGCTCTCTTTGATGCCATTTCTGATTTATCAAGTGTAAATAACGCCTTCCTAATCTGTTTTTCATTACTACCAGTGAACACCCTCTTTCACAGCCAGCTTCCTTGTTAGGAAATTATTTCCTCTACCTGTACAGTGCACAAATCAGGTGTTACACTCACTTCTCCAGATCCACATCCTTGTAAACTCTGCAACCCTTTTACCAAAGGAATACTACTGCAGCAGAGGTTTCATTTCAAGAGCATTGTAGATGCTGCCAGGACATATTTTCAAGGAATTGTGCTA
>NW_020455921.1:2380386-2384332 GCF_003342845.1 Nothoprocta perdicaria | reverse complement strand
ATAAAATAAAATAAAATAAAATAAAATAAAATAAAATAAAATAAAATAAAATAAAATAAAATAAAATAAAATAAAATAAAATAAAATAAAATAAAGGTGCCACGGGGACCTTCTGATCTTCTTGCTTGGAGGACATTGGAGGCCAGTTAGTACATTTGGCCTGTGTAGAGAAATCTGAAAATGGCTTCTTCTGCCTGATATACCATGACACTGGGCTTATAGGGCATAGAAATGCCTTAATTTGTGTCCTTTGCAAGCAGGACAAATTCCTGGCAAAATAACAAGCTAAAGCAACACCAGAGTTGTGTGGTAGACACCAGGGCTCTGCTGCTGCTGCACTGGCAGGTGTCCTGGTTCCTTTGCTCCCAACACCTTGCACTGCTATGGGAGGCAAAGAAACACAGGTTTCCGGTGCGTGCATCCTAAATGATGTCTCCTAAGGAGCCCAGGGACGTAGCACTGGAAAGCAGAGTAGTGGAGAGAAGAGTTCAGCTTCTGCTGCCTTCCTCCTACTCCATCATCTTTTTGTAGATCTGTAAGAGGGCAGGTTACCAGGTAAGAAAGGAATACGTCCTACAGCAGAGACATCAAGAGAAAAGCCCAGTGTGAATAATACTCAGGCACAAGGTAAACATTTTCTAGGCAAATATCCCCGAGTGACCTTTCCAGAGAGTCTGCCTTGAGGGCAGAAATTAAGGCACTGAAAAAATGGGGTAAATTGAGAGCACATTTTGGACTGAGTAAGTCACTTTGAAGTGTTGGCTGTGATTTCTGCATCACTCATGAGTATGGGATTTTGTTAATTATTTCAGCAAGACTTTTGAAAAAATAATTTCCTAGACACTCTGTTAGAATCACTTCCAAAGCTTCTTGTCCTTTAACAAAAACGACAAGTTAGGACTCCTACTTATGCAAATGATGAGACTCCAAAAGCCTGAAATCTTGTCACATTTAGGCACCAGCTGGAGACAACACTGTGAGAGGCTCCTTGTCTCTGACTAAGATGCTTTGGTGGGATTGGATTCAAGTTCTGAGGAATTCCAAAGCAGAAAACATGAGTCATATACTTGAATCTTGCAGAAAATCATAATTCAAACAATTTAAAAATCTTTCATTAGTTTTTTATATACAGTTTGAGGAAATACAGAGTTAAAGATGAGAAAAGCACAAAAACAAGCCAATAAGTAGTCAGCAATAAAAACAGAATATTACAACTCAAAARCTTAAACATAAAAAACCAAAAGTGTCTAGTAAGAGTCAGGAACTACTTAATTTTACCTTTTTTTTTTCCCCCAATATGCTTCTATATATTTTTAAAGTGATCTTMCAGACATATTTCTGACCATTTTAGCCACAAGAGTGTTTCAGTTTCCTTTGCTACTGCTTGCAAAGGTGTGAAAAATATAACCACATTTTGACTGGCTCATTGGAGCATTTAATATTCTCACAGCAATTCCAAGTGTAGCTTAGCTGAAACTCATCATGCAAAAGAAAAGAGATACTCCTCTTAAGTATAAAATAAGAGCAGTTATATTGCATCTCTCTACCCTGTAATTTGTCAGTTGTGGAAACCAAAATATCAAGCGTTCCTTTGTGTCTCTTTAGAAGCCTTGGATGAGTATCATCTAGTCCTGGTGAGCTCTTAGTATTTGCAATTGTGTTTACAAATGTAAACAACCTCTGCTCATATATCAACTAAAATGGACCTTGAAACTCTTTTTCCATTAAAAAAAAAAAAAAAAAAAAAAAAAACTAGTCTAGAAAAGTCCATAAACATCTCCATACTGAACACGAGGATAAACAAGCGTCCTTACTTTCTGTGCTATTGCAGAATCTTCTTTGTACACATCTGTGGATTGACATCTTTTAAAACAACAACAACAAAAACCAACCAACCAAACAAACAAACAAAAATCTTACTTTTACAATTTACTTTCACTTACTTATTAAAAAATAATTTTAAAAAAAGTGAAGCAAAGAGGAAAGAAACTAGGAGCCTTTCCACCTTTCTTCTTTGAACTTTGGAAAATTCTAAATACTCTCTTGAATACAGTGTCATAGGTCATGCTAATGCCTTCTTAGGCACCCCCTAAGTGCCATTCCCATTTATCATAAAATGTGCTTTGCTTGTTTTTTCAATGGTTTCTGAAGGCCCAAAGGCAGTGCAATTTCATAAGCTTTATACCAAGCTTATCTGCAAACAGTGTCTTCCCATGTGGCTCTCTCTTTTACTACCATTAGTTATACATTTATGTCAATCTTTCATTATATATGTAAATACAAAAATACAAATCAAGAAGAAAGGTCATTGACATTCACTTCTAAGTAATACATGCAAATTTAAGAAGTCCAGTTAACTTTTTCAAAAACGTTGAAAAAAAAAAAATCACTTCATACTTCAGTCTGTTGTCATCTAAGCCAGTCAGTTCTCAATCATTCTGGCCACATAAATCAGGAATTCATTTATTTGGAGGAAGGCAAAGGGAAGGCAGCAGCAGCTGAACACTTCTCTCCCCTACAACCTTGCCTCTTCCACCTGATGAATTGTCTCTCTGCTCCTCCCAATGCTCCTGTGGCAGCTGAATGACCCAGGTTTTGTCAGTCCAGGCAGTCTCTGCTCTCCAGGGCTACATCTTGGTCCTCCTGCAGAGACATCACTAGTGTTAACAGCTTCCCAGGCTCTCTCTAGGCAGGATAGAGTGTTGGAAATAAAAAAAAAAAAAGAAGAAGAAAAACAACAAAAATATTATTTAGTGCTTACTAAATATATTCATATGCATCTAATCTTTAAACTTTCTGCAAGTATACAAAAAAAAAAAAAAAGTCCCAAACGCCAAGAATATTAGGTATGTGCCAAAATTGTAAGCATTGGAACAACAGCAATGATTTAAAGTTGATTTCTAGACTACTTAAAGCCCAGGAGCCAAAATACACTGGATTTCTGTTCTGCCAGATCTGCTGTGGTAGGTGCAGGTGTGTCTGCATCTTCACATGAACCTACACATGCTACAGAAAATAGATTTATGTCTAAGAAATATATAAATWGGTATGAGGATGTGATAACACAAAATCCTGAAACCAGGTAACATTTCAGAGTACTTTTTGTAATGTAAAAGTAGATGAACATATGGGAATACTTGATTCATGCATCTTTTTTTCAACTTTAAAGGCAAGCTTATAGTTCAAAAATATTTTTGTGTGTGTCTGCATATAGGACTATGAATAAAATTACCTCAAGCTACAGCAAGCAAACAATTTCTGTTTGCATTCATTATGTTTAAGAATATATAATATTTCAACATTTAATATTAACAATTTACAAATACTGGCAATTAAAGTATTTGTGGAAACTATTCCCTAGTTTGTTCTTGTCTGCATTTAATGACTTTTGGCTTAATTGAAATGAAATTCTCCCTCCCTTCTCGGGGAAGTAGCTAGGTTATTAGAGCATACACTGGCATGTGCCTGTTGTGACTGAAGATATTTGGACAGGAAGGTAATTAAATACTTCAGTGTGTAAATGTTAAACATATATTCTGTTCCATAACTCCTACTGACACCTACTGTGTGTATAGTTTAAATATTAATCTGTTGAAAACATCTGAAGCCTGTGAACATTTTGCTAAATAATTTTCAATTGCTACATTTAAAGAAATTCAGACACAATTGTTTGTATGAGGGGCTCTGTTTTACTGTAATTAAAGAAAGAGGTGGGGAATCAGGATACTGAGGCTGTGCTGGAGGTAAGGAGGAAAGGAAATAGATGCTCTTCGGAGCTGCAATCAGCAGTTTTCCCTAACTTCGTATCACTCCACAGCCAGTCAGAAAACAAGAAGAAGAAAGGCATTACATACCTTTGGGAGAGAAATAAAACAAAAATCTTGAAGATATGTCTAGTTAGACAGGGAGGGAGGGAGGGAGGGAGGGAGGGAGGGAGGGAGGAAGG
>NW_020455921.1:2376887-2380101 GCF_003342845.1 Nothoprocta perdicaria | reverse complement strand
AAGGAAGGAAGGAAGGAAGGAAGGAAGGAAGGAAGGAAGGAAGGAAGGAAGGAAGGAAGGAAGGAAGGAAGGAAGGAAGGAAGGAAGGAAGGAAGAAGGGAAGGAGGGGGGTCAGGATGGAAGGAAAAGGAAGGAAACTCTGAGCAGAATCCCCAGATCTTGTAGAAGTCACCCAAGAAATCTCTATGGCTTAGAGATGCTAATGGACTCTGCTGAGGAGCTCCACTAGATGGTAGGAATTGCCTCATTCCAGGCCTTGCCAGGACAGCAAAGTTCTGCACATCACCTTCCCGACTCCAACCTGCTAAAAGTCTTCCTRGAAAGAATAGAGTTGCAGGCTTTTTTTTTGCAGACGTAGTGCCACAGGGTGTCAGTGCTAGGGAAAACAAACTCATCCTAATGGTTTGGGTAAGAAAATGAAGAAACATCCTTAGGGCAGTAAATTGCAATAGTCAGCATATTGAGAAAACRAAAGAAAATAGATTTGGAGATTGTTGGGAAAACAACTAATGGAAAAAATGATTATACTCGTAGCACATAAAGATAATCTAATGGCAAAATGAGGGAGCTAGAGACAGAATCTTAAGTGTGTTTTGATGGAGTCCTCTATGTTGTACAGCTAAAGAAGATTGTGAGAAAGATCATGACTGGGAACTGATGAAACTGAAAATACTGCCAATGAAAGATAAGAGGATTGGAGCCCAAATGCCTATTTCCTGGACATTTAGGCCTGAGCTGATAATGGCCTGCAATAAAAAGCTGAATGACTGGGGTATCAAAAAAAAAAAAAAAAAGGAAATTCTTCCTAAAGTAGACAAAGGTAATTTGCAAAATGTGGGGTAGGAGGAGAGAGCAAATAGCAGCTGTAATTCAGAACAAAGTAAAAGCGATACCTGTGGTGCCCATAAAAATGCTTTCATTAAAGAAAGACGGAGAAAAAAAGAAAATGGGAATAAAATATTCTCCAGAGAAAAAAAAATACCTCTGCATGGGAAATGGATATGTCTGTACTTTCGGTTATGAAATATTTATTGACGGTTGCACTCACATTTTTACTCTTTGACTTTATTTTGTAATTAATATTTGAGGGACTTAGCTGGAACCTGGGCTTGCTAAATGCGTATGTATGGTTTGTATACACTGTGTATATATAACCTCTTCTGGCCCTCCTATGCCTCCAGGACAGCTATGCCAGTGTAACAGGGAGGATACCTAGCTCTGTTTCTTGCAATTTCTTCAACACATATTTTGGGGGATCCTTTCCATTTACCACCTTTTAAATGAGAAACCAAAAAAAGAAGAGACTCCTCTAGCAGTATCWAAGGGCCTTGGATTTAGTGTAGCTTTAAGTGGTCATCTCTGTGCGCATTTAACAGAACGACAAAAAAATGTGGGAAAGAATATTATTCCACTGAGAAGTGCAACAGGAGTGGAGTGCAAGAAAGAATAAAACAAACTAAAGCAAGAAGCAAGGAAAAGGAAGATGAGTAGAGCAGATTAAAGAGGAAAGGGAGGACGACACGTCCCCCGCTCCCTGCCTCGGTGAAACCAGCACACCAACACTCATGGCTCTGATGCGAAGTGCTCTGGAGCTGGAGACTTTCAGGGCTATGGACTGATGACAAATTCTGCCTCCAACTGAAGCGACAGTGGAAAATCAACCCCAAGCCGGGGGCATGKAAAGGAGGATGCCAGGGACAAGTACTTGGCCTCGCCTCCTTCACACTGTCTGGTCTGCGGMCTCGGCAGTCATGGGAGAGTGGTCCCGCTGACACCACTTGCCTTCCTAATACCTGCTGCCTCGCTCAGCGGGCACCTCCTGCCCTTTGAGGGCCTGGGACCTCTCTTTCTTTCCCATCATCTAAGATCCATCCCTCCATCCCCATCAGATTCAGGTCAGATCCTCCAAATCACCGCTCCCTCCCCTATAGCTTTTCCAATTAGGATTCAGCACTAGGAGTGTAGTCATCCCTTCCTCGCTCCTCTGCCCTCCCCATCATGTCTTACCCTTTAATCATCATTAAAAATCTGTAGCATCTTTTGGTCCTGTATCAAACAGATTCAATTAAAGTACCTTGAAGTGCACACACTAAACCACTTCATTAAATATGTAACCATAAATAGAATACTGGAAACTTGTTGGTATATATATATATATATATATATATGTAAACCACCATGCCTGCAGCTAAATTAGCTTCATTATTAAGCATCTCCTCTCCTGACAAAGGAATCTTAAGTAGATATATTGTATTATATATAGGTGCTGACTGAATTATTAAAAGATTCTTGGAGAAAGAAGCAATTTGCATTGAAAGTCTAAGCCAATAAAGATCATATGGACTACAATGAGAATTAAATTAATGCAGGGTTACAAAAGAATTTGGAGTAGAGTACAGCTCTACCACTGTAACAAAGACCGCAGAGCAACTGTGTATTATTTAAGAGACACTATGTGACTGTGTAATGAAAGACTGCCATGTAATAACACACAAAATAACAAGCAAAATTAAGTTTATGTGTGTGCTCTTCACCTCCCAAAGTCTGATTTTTGTGTGCTTAGTGTGCCTTGGACAATACAGCAATGCACATGTCATCCTTTCTTAAAATCTGGGTTGCGTATGGGTAAAAGCTACTTCCCAAAAGGCTACATTACACTTACCACACACACTTAAGAGCTGTAAGGCATTTTTAAAGCTACCTGCATAACCTCTTCTCGTTAATTAATTTGAAGGGGCTATATTTAGTCACAGATCTTAATGCACCAAGTGCTCCATATAGTTTCACTGGCATTCCTATTAAGATTTTCTAGCAAAGTGGTTAAAATGCTATTCCACTGCTTTATTCTAAGGCATGTGGGGGAGGAACACACTTATAAAATATTCCAGAGACACAAAAAAAAAAAAAATTAAAAAAGGAAAAAATAAAAAATAAAAGGAATTTTTAAAAAAAGGAAAAAAGGAAAAATAAGAGAAAAAAAATAAGAAAAAGAAAAAGGAGAAAGAAAGATGAAGTAAATCGGTAGTCCATCGCATACATTCCGGGTGTGTAGGAGCGGGCTGGGGCCAAACCCCGGGCTGCGGGCTCCCGCCGCCTCCAGCCGCTGCTTTTCGGCGGGATCCGCGGCGCCGCGCGCGGAGCCGCCCCCGCGGGCCCGGCCCGGCCTCCAGCCCAAGTTGGAGACCGCGGACGGAGCGTCTCCGCCGCCCGGGCA
>NW_020455921.1:2360625-2376326 GCF_003342845.1 Nothoprocta perdicaria | reverse complement strand
GGAGCAGGGGGAGGCGCGGGATAAAGGGGCGCCCGGCGCCGCCGCTCGCTCTCCGGCGGGGCTCGGCGAGGCATCATGGCCGCGAAGTCGGACGGGCGGCTCAAGAGGAAGAAGGGCGGCGAGGTGGCGTTCACGCCGCTCCAGAACTCGGAGCACTCGGGCTCCGTGGCGGCGCTGGCGCCGGGGCTGCCCGCGGGCGGCGGCGGCGGCCCGGGCGGCGGCGGCAGCGGCAGCGGCAGCGGCAGCGACGACGACGAGGCGCCCGGGGGCGGGTGCTGCGGCGGCGACGGCCCGGGCGGCGGCTCCCGCTGCTGCTGCGGCGGCCGCGCGGGCGACGGCGGCGGCTCGCGGGGCTCGGGCGGCGGCTCCTCCTCGCTCTGCCTGCGCCTGGGCCGGGAGCAGCGGCGCTACTCGCTCTGGGACTGCCTCTGGATCCTGGCCGCGCTCGCCGTCTACTTCGCCGACGTGGGCACCGACGTGTGGCTCGCGGTCGACTACTACGTGCGGGGCCAGCGCTGGTGGTTCGGCCTCACGCTCTTCTTCGTGCTGCTCGGCTCGCTCTCGGTGCAGGTGTTCAGCTTCCGCTGGTTCGCGCACGACTTCAGCACGGAGGACAGCGCCGCGGCCGCGGCCGCCGCCGCCGCGCACTGCCCCGCCGCGGCCGAGAGCAAGGGGCTCGTGAGCAGCGCCTCGGCGCCCGCCGACATCGCGGCCGCGCGGCCCGGCGCGCCGCAGCGGCAGCCGTCCACGGCCAGCAAGAGCAACGCCACGAACGGCAGCGGCGGCGGCAACGGCGGCGCCTCGGCCTCGTGCGCCTGCTGCGTCTGGCTCCTGCAGTCGCTCGTCCACATCCTGCAGCTGGGGCAGGTCTGGAGGTGAGGAGGCGCGGAGCGGCGCGGAGCCGCGCGGAGAGGAGCGGAGCGCAGCGCGGCCGCGGATCCCGGCGCGCCCCGCTGCCCGCCCCGCCGCGGGGACCGGGCGGCTCTGCCGGCTGCGCCTGGCGCTGCTAGGGAGGCCACCAGCTAAAGACATGAATAAATAAATAAATATATATATATATATGTAAAAGAAGGGCTAAGGAGAGAGGAAATAAAGGGGGTCGGGGGTAAAAGGCGGAGAGTGTCCGCGCGGTGCCGGTGCGCGGCTCTGCCCGCTCCTCGCCGAGCGCGCCCGCGCGGCGCCTCCCGGGCCGCTGCCCGGTGCGCGGTGCCTGCGCGGCTGCGGAGCGGGCGCCGCTGCTCCCTGGAACGGGGCCGCGGGAGCTGCGCGGGGCGCCCTGCCCGGCGGGGCGCGCGGGGAGGCGCCGCGCACATCGCGGCTCACCCCGGGAGAGCGGAGCCGGGCGCGGGAACCCGCGGGGAGAGGCGCGGAGGGAGCCCCGCGGCTCGCGCCTGCACGTGGCCTGGGCCGAACGCGCGGAGTTTAGGGCTGTCTCAGGGGTCAAGATGTCCAAATAAACCATGGCCGGCAGGGGCTGCGTGTGAGGAGTTTGCCCGATGGGGCGTTTCAGCAAAGCAGCCGCGGATCTGGGAGTTTCTTGTCTGACAGGGGGAAAGAAATTCCCAAGAGTTGCTCATGTGCTTTGTCAGAATTCTTGCGTTTAGGGCTTGATTTCAGGATGTTTTCCTAAACTTCCAGCCACAGTTTTAATTTCTGGCCCACCCTGTTGCGTTTTTGCTCTGTATTAGTTTAGCACAAAGCACAACTCAAGTTCTAGTTGTGCCCTTTGAGCACTGAGGAGCGTAAGTATTCCTGGGTAACATGCTTCAGATTTTGAAATGCATTCTTAAGTATCATTTCCATATTGCTGGATTCATTATAGCAAGTACAATTTTCTAAACTTGCTGTGTGACTAACTCAAAGTTGCAGATGCTTTAAGTTAACTATGACAGGAGTTGAGAGGGGAAGAGATTTTCAGATGAAGAGCAGCGCYGTGCGGAGGATCACTTGTGTGTTCTACCTGTGCAGTTGAACCCAAATTAAATTTAGGACTTTGTGAACAATATGGCTCTTAGGCAGTATTCAGTCTTGATCCTGCAGAGACATGAGAGTGGGTTCAAGGGCTCAAASTTCACGCACAATTAACGTCAGTGTTAATGCATATGAAAGATAAAGAGTGAGTGTCATACCGAGTGACACAGGAGTGAGTTTTACAAAGTCCCCCGTCATGTCCCTGTCTGGAGGAACAGGAGGAGCAGGGTTTGGGGTGGCAAGAGGACAGGTCCCATGTCGCACAGTGGCTCTCCAGGTGAGGAGGCTGAGACTGTGTCTTCCCAACCACTTGTTTTTCTATGAATCACACCTTCTTTTTTAGCATCAAGTTCACTCCTCACTCCTCATATTTAAAGCTAGCTGAGCTTCTTTTGATCATCTGGAGCTTTCTTCATATTTTATGTGCAGCAGCGTACGATTACCAGAATATTAACTTGACAAGGTGTGTTAGGACGTTATTTGTGTTTTAACTTGCTATGCTTTTTTTTTTTTTTTTCTTTTTTAGCATCAAGTTCACTCCTCACTCCTCATATTTAAAGCTAGCTGAGCTTCTTTTGATCATCTGGAGCTTTCTTCATATTTTATGTGCAGCAGCGTACGATTACCAGAATATTAACTTGACAAGGTGTGTTAGGACGTTATTTGTGTTTTAACTTGCTATGCTTTTTTTTTTTTTTTTTTTTTTTTTTTTCCCCAGGGAAGTTGTTCTGGCAAAGTGTCTATTTGTCTCCTGTTAACTTAGTAGTATTTCTTTGTAGCTTGCCACAAACATACATATTATATAGTCTGCTGTATGCAGACTTGCATTGCTGTGCTTTATAATTCATTAAAGGGACTTTCTCTTAAGTCAGTAAGTACATTCCACATAAGGAAGCACCTTTGCAGTCACCTGAAAGTAATGGATCAGCAGCAAAAGAGGAAAGGTTGCATGGGAAAACTCTGTACATAACCGTGGAGTCAGAACTAATGTGAGTGATGGAAGAAAGATCATGATCTTCTGGAAAGAGGAGCACTCACACTTCTGACAGTAACTTTGTAGTCCAAAATATCTTTTGTTTCTTCTAACAGCGGCCCAGGTCTGAGCAACAGGCTCAGACATCCTGACGGAAGGGTGCTCTGAGGTGGGTTTTGGCTGCATGTGTTTGGTGGCCACGTCCCTCCTTGCCATTGCTACGTGGACCTGAGGGCTCCCCTAGCCGCAAAGACCTGAGGGAGCCTCTTTGCACCTCGAGCTTTTATTTTCATTTTTTCTTTTTGCACCTCGAGCTTTTATTTTCATTTTTTCTTTCAGCCTTTTCTTTTCACTCTGGCAAAATCCCTCCTGTGCTTCTGTTTAAGTTTTCTGTTACTTAGAGCATTGAAGGCCCCACAAGTAAAACTGCTGCTCTCATTTCTGTTGTCAGCGAGGAGCCCTCACGGTCAGCAGAGAGGTTTTGGTGGCTGGTAAGTTTGTATATAGTTAAGGGTTATCAGGATACATGGAGGGAGATTTGTGTCTTGCCCTGAGGAGGCTGAGATTACTGCTCGCTCTTGGGTCTTTGGGCATTCGCTGTCCCATCTCTCTCCTCCTGAAGTGCTGAACTTGTTCTTGAAGTCTCCCATTTCCTTCAATTTGTCACGCTGCCAAAGGCTTTGGGGGAATTGTGTCAATCCTGYATCTCAGGAAGCCATCCTGAGGAATGATGGGATAACCAGCAATCTTAAGACTCTTGAATTTTGGGTTTTTTTGAAGGAAAAGCGTAGGTTTGGTGATTAGTTCTGTCAGGCTGATTTCTAACAATTCCAAAGCTTTTCCCTGTATTCCATTCAAGATTAATTTTTGTTTACAAACATATTGAAAGCCAGATCATTGAAAATGATTATGTGTTAATTTTAACTAAAATGTGCTAATGGGAAATGAATGAGGCCTTTAATGCTGYATGGAGTAATGCTGTAAATAGGCAATATGAAATTATTAAAACATTTTTTKTCTAGAGTGTAAAGACAGGGAGTTGCAGGAGCAGCTAAGCCATAGATCGGTTTTGAATACAAATAGTTTTTTTAATCTTTAAGCTGGTGAAATTTATTTATTAATTTATTTATTCTCTCTGAAACTGTAGAGATTTGGATGCTCCCATTCAGAAGAACAAGCACGTAGGTCACGTTTTTCAGGGCTGGATATTTGCAGACTTTCTGACAACACCGTCCCTCCGCTTCGGGAAGCCTCCGAGATGCTCCTTGCCACAGCTGAGTGCAGATAACTAGGCCTTTGTAGGCAGCTAATTGCATATGGAAATCTGTCCACTGCTGAGATTTTGCAAGTACATCTCACCTTTAGAGACAGCTCTAGCTATGTTTCCCTATCCGCAGTTCTGATGTGTTCTGTATTTTASCAATATACGGGTGCAAAAGCCACACTAGAGAGCTGTGTTCTCCCACGTATGTGCTGCGAGCGACCCAGATTTTTATTAGCAGGCTCTGGCGGGCACAGGGAGAATATAGTGCACAGGGTCTTTATAGTCTGCTGGAAAKAGAAAGGGAAGCAGATGCTTTAATAGCCCGCTGTACTTTATGAGGAAGGGAGACTCGTTTGTGTGTAGGATTTGGATGAACCTGGCTTTTGAGCCAGGCCTGAAAGTGCCTACGCGCCGCCCCTAAGCGCCCCTTTGATATCCTCAGCTTTCCAGGCTTAGCCCCAGATTTCAGACTGGGCTGTGGATAACGGCACTTGGGGRCCTGGATACAGGAGATAATAGTGTTCATTTGGCATCTGTGGAGCTGGCYCATTGCCTTGGAAACCCCTTTTTCTGGGTGAGCTGGCAGGCAACAGGGACACACATAGTAGATGGAACGAAGAGGCCAYGAGGGGAGCTGGGATAGCGGGAGGACTTGGCAGTGCCCCTGCTGCCTTCTAGGAAAGCAAGGAGCCGATCCCGGGTGGCTGCCGTGACTGACGTGGGGACCGATGGCATGGGCGGGCGGCGCTGCCGGTGCCCAGAGGGCTCCRAGGCCCCTGGCGCCGCGTGGGAGCCGCAGCGAGAGCGGTGACTTGCTGAGCCAACMAGGCCGGAGCAGGGGTGAATCACTGGGGAGAAGGTGGCTGGAAATTACCCTTCGGAATTACTTCTGGGTCGCCAAGATGATAGCGAGATGATTAAGCACTGCATGGGTTTAGGCTGAGGTTTGAGAGCTGTGCGGGAAGCTGGGCAGGGGAGGAAGAGGAGAGAMCAGTTCCTTGCTCAGTGGCTGGTGCTCCCTGAGAAGCCGCTGCAGCGACCCCTCCACTGCTCTGTGGCATGGCCAAAGACCCCTGCAATCTGCACCAATATGCTGGGATTTAACTTGTCCCTGGTTTCAYGGAGTTTTTATTATTATTATTAATAATAATTATTATTATTTTCCCTCTACTTCCTTATTATAATTTGAGAAAATTAAAAGGGTAAAAGGTAGTTGCATGTGATGCTGAGGAGATGCACAGGTGATGCTGGCTTCTGAAAGCCGTGTGAGCTGTAGTCTCTCTGGTACCTTGTGAAGAGTATTTCTCAGAGAGCCAGAGCGTCTGCCAAAACTCCTCCGTTACCAGCACTCGTAAGCACCACCGCTGCAGTCAGCTGGAGAAYTTGCACCTTCCAAAAAAAAGAGAAAAGGAGATGGGTGGCTGCTCTGCACATGAGCGGTTCTTAGAACTTTCTCCAGTGCTTACTTTTGAGCATGGAAATTTTGAGGTGGAACTGTGAACAAGAGAGCTCAAATAAAGAAAAATGTAGTCAGTCTTTAAACTGACCCATCTCCACCCTTAACAGTTATGTTTTTTTCTCTATTTTGCACTATGTGATGGTTTTGGTGCTGCTGTTCAGCAGCAGTGTAGGAAATCAGTGTAAGTTAGGTGGTCAATAATTCCAGCTGCTGTTGGACTTCACACTGAGATGTGATAATATCTCAATCTGACACCAGTTTTTCTCACTGTTTTGAAATCTGTCAGATAATTTGTCACGTTGAGTCCAAATTTATGAGTCATAGCAATTTCCTAGACAAGATTATTGCATATCCTCCCCATCTGTCTCTCTGTATAGAGAAATGCTACCACTCAGCAATACCATCCCATAGAGTTACTGTCCTTCTTGACTTAAAAGCCCTTCCAGCTAACTGTTGTGCTTGTTATGTCTTTACTTTAGTCTTTTGTTTACTCTTGTCCTTAGGGCTCAGGAAAGGTGATGGATCGACATTTCCTTTTTTTCTTCAGAAAAGCAGGAGGGGAAGGGGCTGACCACCCTTTAGATGGTCCAACCACATTTAAACTTCTACTAATACGTTCAGCAGAATAAATACCCCCTTCTTTTTTTTTTTATTTTTTGAAGAGAGTGATATGCAGATGAATGCTATGCTTTACATAATTCTTTTGGAAACATAAATGTGAAGCTTTACTGTGTTCTTAAAAATCTCTTACAAGTCTGCATACAAATCAGATTTGGTATTCAGTTTATTCTAATAACCTAAGCTACATATAAAAGACGCTGATGTACTTTAGAAGATACTGTACTTTAATTATTAACAAGGGTTCTCTCTACAGAGAATATTTATCACTTACATAAGTTTTCAGATTTCAAAGGACTATTCAAGCCCTAAAATTTTTGACTGCTCATTTGGCTTAGTAGGTGAACTTACATTTTGAACACATAATGCTTCTAGCAACTTAAATATGAGAAGAATTTAAATTTGTTTTCTTTCCTACGAAGTAGAAAATCGGGATGGAGTTCAAGAGTTTCTGTTTCAAAGGATTTCATGTTACAATGCATAGCTATCACTTATTCTAGAGATATCTAGTGCAAATGCAGACATGTCTAAAAATACATACCATGAATTCAAGCAAATGTTTTGTATTGTAATTTCTTTCAAGATATTTTAATCTTGTGGAGAGAGTCTTACCACCAGAAGAGCTTTTTTTCTCGCTGAAATTTCCTTCTTCACTGTTCCTTAACTAGGGAAAGTATGTGTGGCTTAAAGGTCAGTTTGCATGTCCACATCTCCCGCAGGGAAGCTAGGAAGACCAACATCACAGAATGACCTGCAGCTTCAGTTCTCCTCCATATCTCCAGGTTATTTACATCAGAGCTTACCTCGTTGTGAATACTCTCTGTCAGACGACTTTGTCCTTAATATTCATCTCTTAAGGACTGAATTGACTACAAAGATACAAAGGTTCTAGTAAAATTAAAATGAGATTAATTCCTATGTCACTTGTCTAATATCAGCTTGACCTTCCATCTCTTTCTTCCAATTAAGTAGGTTGTTTTTTGCTTGTCTGTTTGTTGCATCTAACGGGTTAGTTACAGCAGTGATTTACACTTTCAGTAAAGGCTGTTTGGGGGGATTTATTGGGCACAGAGAAAGTCAGTAATTCTTTCGTCTGCATTTCAAGATAGAGCAGAAATTCTTGTACTTGCTTAAGCATGTTTAAAAAACAGTGCCGTTTTTGTCCATTTTTGCACAACTGTCAATTGAATACATTGTGTCAAGTAGATAGGAATGGAAGAGACAAAAAGCCTATAAAATGGATTGTCTTTGTTTCATTTTTAAAATAGAAAGAAACTGATRTGAGGGAGAACATGAGGGAGAACTGAGGGAGCCATGAAAAAGAATATAACGGGAGATAAGTTTTGGAAAGGTGCAGAAATACCAGTTAATTCTTGCAGACTGTGTACCTAATACCAGTTTATTTTTCTTCAGCTACTGACCAAAAATAGATTATCTGAGTAATCTTAAAAATGGCTGTCTGAGAGACTGGAGATGGGGTGGGGGAAAAAACATTATACAGCTGAACAAACTCACAGGGAAAATCTTAGAATTTTAACTCTGGTTTTGCAGTAAGTGGTCCTTTATACACTCATGCACAAGGTATCAGTCTGACATTAGTTAATGGGAAAGAGATTACTCTCAATTACCTTTTTGTAAATTTTAGAATTAAAAAATAATAGGTCATATCATAGAATTATAGAATCCTTAAGGCTGGAAGGGACCTTTGGAGATCATCTAGTCCAACCCTTTGCACATGCATAGAACATGTGGCACAGGGCTGCATCCAGGTAGATTTTGAAGATTTCCAGAGAAGGAGACTCCACAGCCTCTCTGGGCAGCCTGTTTCAGGGCTCTGTCACCCTCACTGTTAAGATTTTTTTTCCTTAAGTCTCTAGTCCTATCGCTGCCCACCACTGAAAAGAGGCCATCCTCTCCTCCTCACTGCCTCCCTTGAGGTATTTATAGGCACTGACCAGGTCCCCCCTCAGCCTCCTCTTCTCCAGGCTGAATAGGCCCAGCTCCCTCAGCCTTTGCTCATAGGGCAGATGTTCCAGGCCCCTGATCATCCTGGTAGCCCTGCGCTGGACTCTCTCCAGCAGCTCCACATCCCTCTTGTACTGGGGAGCCCAGCACTGGACACAGTACTCCAGATGTGGCCTCACCAGGGCTGTGTAGAGGGGGACGATCACCTCTCTCGACCTGCTGGAGACGCTCTTCTTAATGCACCCCAGGATCCCGTTGGCCTTCTTGGCCACCAGGGCACACTGCTGCCTCATGGTCATCTTGTCGTCCACCATGACACCCAGGTCCCTCTCTGCAGGGCTGCTCTCCAGCAGGTCCACGCCTAATCTGTACTGGTGTCCAGGGTTATTCCTCCCCAAGTGCAGGACCCTGCACTTGCCCTTGTAGAATTTCATGCGGTTTCTCACGGCCAGTCCTCCAGTCTGTCCAGGTCCCTCTGGATGGCAGCACAGCCCTCAGGGCTATCAGCTACTCCTCCCAGTTTGGTATCATCAGCAAACTTGCTGAGGGAGCACTCCATCCCCTCATCCAGATTGCTGCTGAATAAGTTGAGCAGGACCGGACAGAGGACTGACCCCTGGGGGACACTACAGGCCTCCAACTGGACTCTGCACCACTGGTCACCACCCTCTGAGCTCTGCCGTTCAGTCAGTCCTCAGTCCACCTCACTGTCCAGTCATCTATTCCACCCCTCTGGATCTTGCCCAGGAAGATGTTGTGAGGGATGGTGTCAAAAGCCTTGTTGAAGTCCAGAGAGATGACATCCACTGTTCTCATCTACCCAACCAGTCATTCCATCACAGCAGGCTATCAGTTTAGTCAAGTGTAGTTTCCCCTTGATGAATCCATACTAACTACTCCTGAGCACCTTCTTGTCCTCCATGCACTTGGAGACAAAAGCCAGGATGAGCCGTTCCATCACTTTTCCATGGATGGAGGTGACGCTGACTGGCCTTTAGTTGCCTGAGTCCTCCTTCTTGCCCCTTTTGAAGACTGGCGTGACGCTGGCTTTCTTCCAGTCCTCAGGCATCTCCCCTGTTCTCCAAGAGCTTTCAAAGATGATGGCGAGTGGCTTAGCCATAACATCTGCCAGCTCACGCAGCACTTTAGGGTGCATCCCATCAGGGCCCATGGATTTGTGGGAATCAAGTTTCCTTAAGTTCTCTGTGTGTATATTTTATATATATATGTGTGTGTGTGTATATATATATATATATTTATTAATCTTGTGTGAATTTCCTGACAATCATAGAATCATTATGGTTGGAAAAGACCTTCAAGATCATCGAGTCCAATCTTAAACCCTTCAACACCATGCCTACTAAACCATGTCCCCAAGTGCCTCATCTATACGTTTCTTCAACACTGCCAGGGAAGATGACTCCACTACTTCCCTGTGCAACCTGTTCCAATGCTTCACCACTCTTTCCTTGTAGAGATTCTCCCTCATGTCTAACCTCAACCTTGCAACCTGAGGCCACTTCCTCACCATAACCTGAACTAGCTGTGATTGCTGAGGTGATGTCTCATATCTGTCTCCCTCATTCTATTTCACTGTCTCTAATGCCTGAAATGAGTAATAATTATATTTTTTCCCCAAACAAAATGTTTCTAATGGTCCTTGAGAACTACAGAGAGAGTTACTATGCTATGTTATTATTTCCACTACTTTTCCTTTGCTGGAACATGTTTGTTTTGTTCAATATGTTAATGGTATAAGACACAAATCTTCCTGACTGGCAGAATGGATCAGTGGGGGTGATTAGCACTATCAGTTACAAATGATTTAATATTATGAGTTGGAGCAAATGGAGCGAGACTGTTTTGTAGGGAGTTTTTAGAGGAAGTTTGGCAGTCAATGATGTGACGACAGAAATAACTTATTCTTGTTCTTCTAAAACTGGAAGGTGTGACTTCCATAAGACTAATGTACCAAGGATCAGTACCAGCTGCCTCAGAGAAAGATACAGATGGTTTAGCATGGGAAAAAAAATAATGTACAGATGGAGGAACAGTTTTCCTTATCTCTTATCAGCTATTCACTGTTTTCTGCCCTTAACAAAGAAGGTTAGTAGTGCCATTTTTCTACAGTGCTCACTCTAATAGGTCATTTTCACGTAAACATCAAAACTACTCTAGGATTCTGTCTAGGATTCTTTCAGAGTAGTGTCTTTCCACATGTAGACCAAATGATGGCCCAAAGTCCCTTGCGAATAAAGTGTTTGCCCAAGTTAAAGGGATCTGAATGTGCTGATGATTTCAGTTGTGAGTACTCCAGTTCTGTTTTGAAGGGGAATTTTAGGGACAAACTCTGCCCCCTCTCACCCCTGAGGCTCAAGCGAGACTAGATGGGGACATTTACTACCCTTGCAGCAGAAGCTGTGTCCTTGACAAAAATGCAATGTTCATGAAGCCCAACAGGAAGCAATCTCATTCTTAGGGCTCTTAAATGGGACCTGGTGGATGTTCCCCTTTGACTGCTCATTTTTTTCTGCTGCCTGCCTTTAACCTTTTACTTCTCTTGTCCTAAAAGTCGATACTGCTAATGTTTTAGTTCCAAGCATTTATCTTGTACGTGTAGTATAACCACAAACATGATCATATCTGCATGGAAATGCCTTCTTAGCTCCTGGCAGTAGCTGTACATGGTGTAAATTGGCTGAGATGGAAGGATGTCTTTATCCACATTTTTATCATGATTTCTTTGTCATATATTGTCAACCTAAGGAGAGGAAAGGCATTTTTAATGTGTCATTCAGTAGTTTTTTCTCTCCCTTTCCACTTCTATCTGGTAAAGAAATTAGACAGAATTTTTAAAAATACTTGGTTCTCAATTCTTGCTCTGAGTTGATTTCCTGCTAGGCCAATAATAGATTTTAAAAATTTTAAAAACTGCAGTGTAACAAGCAGTTCTGTGGCTAAAATAAAATCTCAGGAATTCTATGTTTTTAGCTTCCAACTTCTTGTCTCCCAATTTACTACAAGCAAGTAGAACCCAATTGGTCAGTACTCATTGCTTTGGTATCCTTTGTATTTTAACTTATTGATTACCAATAATGAAGAACCGCATCTCCCGCTTACTTCCATTGGAGTGATGTTTATTACCATCTTTTCTTAAAAAAAGGAAGGAAATTTAAAATACCTCAAACTGAGCAGTAAAAGCAGTGAATGCTTCTGAAAATTTTACCCTCTTAGTCTTTTAGCATATATTTGCAGAATGGCTGTTACATGAATATTAGGAAGCTTAATTTAAGTAAAATACTTTGAGATACTAAGATGGAAAATGCTTTAGGTGCAAACAATTCAAAATAAATTATCATTTAATTGTGCCTGTCAAAACATGCTTAAAGTTAAACATGCTCAAAACATGAATATCTCTTGGTAATGGACATCTCTGGGATGTTAAAGCGAAGTTTTATTATTTGATGTATTTATTTAATCGAGCGTTTATAAACCCATAATGTGCTAGCTTGCTTAAGAAGTTGTGCCCTTCACCCTGTTTCCTTCAGGTACCTGCTTAAGCTAAAGTAAATTAGCTCAACTCTTGTGTGTTTTTTCCTTATCTGTGGGTCTGCATTATAACCTGGATCCAGCATACCATAGAAAAATGTGTAGGTTAACATTTTTTATTCAAGATAGTGGAGGTACTGGAATCTACCTTAGCCCAAGGCTTCCAGGCTGTCAACATTTCTGCTTCAAAAACCAGTGACCTGYATGGGTGACAGCAGACAAATGAGCGGAGTATAGATTTTGTTATCCTTTCCAGGAATAATGGTGATGGCTACATGTAACATAGAATTACTGGAAAAAGCATCAATGTAAACAGAATTTGTAGCATGTTAAGTGAAGATGTTCTGTAAGTAAAGACTGGTCAATTAAAGAACATTTACTTAAGCAAAGCTAAACACAGYGCAGAGGATAATTAATGTCACCAAGACAACTCAGTAATAACGGTTTTGAACTTCTACAATAGCACATTAATGTATGTGTCAGAAGGAGGGATTGCATTTACAATCAACAACCATTTGCTAGGATTTTTTACCACACAAGTTAATTAAGAATTCATGATAACAGAGTATGATGATTACCTCAGTGAAGTGAGGGCTGTGTTGGGTACACAGCTATGCCATTTGTTATCTTTCCTGTACATAAAAAATAATATTTTGTAGATGTATGTTTTTCTGTAATCTGTTGTTGTTCTRTAAGTGCTGCTGTTATGGCATTAATCCATTAATAATCAAATTGACTTGGAGAATTAATCACTGTTGGGAAAACTAGCCAAGTCTTCAAGCCAAGCCACCCCACTCTAAGAAGTCCTTAAGTTGGTCTCTGAAGAGGCTGCCTTGTGCTCTTGGAGAGCTGCATGAGTTGATTTGATTTGGATAAGCAGAGCACAAAAGCTTGGGAGCTGAGAAGGTCAGAGGAGATCTGGCTGAAGTGGACCTGTTCTCTTGCGTGGCAGGAGCTGATATTTAGATGGAATCAGCTAGACCAGTAATGTGAGGTTTTGGACTTGTTCTGCAAGCGTGAATATGTGTGTGTTTCACCTCAGCGTTGTAGAAATTCTCTTAGAAGGAGGAAACTGTTTTTACARCCAAGCAGTGGTTTGGGCCATGGGAGGTTCTTCCCGTGGGACTTGCTTCATCTTGCCCAAGGCAAGTCTTTAATCCTTGTGTCTCCTTTTCTCTTTCATCAAAATCTGCCTCCCACCTAGCAGCTGCATTGGTAAGGTGGTAAGCAGTTTGTGAGGTGGTTTTCTTTCTGTTCCTTCCAAAACCTCCTAGCACAGGAGGATGCAGATATTAGCTGGAGCTTTGGGATGCTGTGCTTTAAAAGTATTTTCAAAATAGAAAGAAAGGTGTTTTTAAACTGGTGCCCTTCCTAGTTTATCTCAGAGTGAATTAGTCCTGCCCCTTAAGCATTGCTATTCCTGTGCTTCTGGTCTCTTTTTTAGACACTTGGTATTTGCACAAGAGAGCCAGCCCCTTCAGGAGTAACAAGCCAACTGCCTCGGTGAGCCAACGCTCTTCCACAGGGTTAACCGCTTACCAGGACAGGTGCCATCCTACTCCTCATAGCTGTCCTCTCTCTGCAGAGTTCACATTCATATGTTGTTATAGTCAGTGTTTTACAAATGACAATTTTCTAAATGGAAGTGATATGTCCACATCCCTCTATTTATTGAATATCAGATGGTCTCATTCACTTTCAGCATAGAAAAATGGATTAGGAATTTTTGAAAGAATGGGATGATATAGACAAGGTTATCTTATTGGATAGGAAGAACATTTTGAAAAATGCTGACTGTCAGCTGTATTTTAGTAATGAGATAAATGATCCTAATGGGTACTCTAAAGTTAGAACTAGATGTGTATTACAAGAAAGTGCATAGTGTTTTGAATTTTTTATATGTAATGCTCAGTCTTAAAGGATTTTAAATTTCCTGAGCCCTTAAACAATTGAAATTGTATCAACACAGGATCCTTTCAATATGTCAGCACAACCCATGTTCCTAATTTTAAATTTCATACCAGTACCTGAAATAAAAAATGGCTAGTAGATTTATTTGACAGCTAACACTCATACAGGAGTTGTTGTCCAATTTAAAAGGACACATTTCATAATCATAATAATAATAAATGAACCTTACAAGCGTTCTTTTGAAGTTCAGTTATGAATTCAGTTTGACTATGTTAATGATTCGAACTGATTTTTGGTGCTTGAACTTTATTAGTGCAAATTCTTATGGAAGAATTTTAACTCTGTATTTTAAGTCTGAGTGCCAGAATAATAATCACAATCTTAATTACATATTCAGTAGCAATATTCACAACTCATATGGGTTTTGCTTAATTACATTACTCATCCAATCAAGTATCAGAAGGAGTGACATATGATTTAAATAACAAATTGTTTCAGGTATTTCTAATTAGTAGACAGAAAGGATTGGTTATTAAAGAAATTAACTTTGGGACCTTGAAAACTGAAGAATAACCTTGTATGAGGAATAAACTCAATATTCAAATCTGTTCATAGACAATTTATAAAAAAAAAATAATTCATGTCTACTGCATACAACTATTCACTAATACATAAGTATTAGGAATAGGGTAGAAATATGTATTTTTATGGCATACTTATGAGATGATTTGTGAATCACTGTTTGGAGAGTTTTTCATGAAAGGTAACATTAAGGATTTGGCGGAGGAAGAAACAGGGATGACTATTTATGTTCATTTCATATAATTATTTGGGATCCAAATACTGTGCCTGTCATTCAGGAGTGCATTCTATTGTGAGAATGCCTCTTTGACCTAATAAAGTCTAATTTAGGGCTAATGCAAAATGTGTCACATCAGATTTTTCTTCTTGGTGGGAGTCTGCTACTGTTTCATCAGTGCTTTTATCTCCCTCACCCTCAAAAACCTGTGGAAGGGGCAAGGATTTTAAAAATGCATTTGAGGACATGGAGGACCAGTGGAAGYAGGTCCTTCTCCCTGTTCCTACTCTCAGTCCACGCTCATTTAAGKGTCCTTCACTAAGCTACAAAGTACAGTCCTGATTCATCTACATACCACTTTTGATATCAGAGGGAAAAATGACTTTTTGGTCTCCTGGATGCAGTTTTTCCATGATCAACATTGGATGCTAAAGCCAAGAAAGTTGCGAAGTCCCGAGAACAGCTTGGGACACCTATTGCTCCCCATCACAGTGAAGATATGTTGGAAGCAATTTCCCGACASAGGCTGTCTCATGTCTTATTATTTTTAAAAGTGAATATTATTTTAGTATACAGGCTTCATAAAGGGAAGAAATGCATAAAGGAGTCTGGTAAAATCTGGGCATTTTCAGTCATGGAGGTATGTTGTTAATTTTGTATTTTCTCTTGGCAACTATTTTCATCATATTCAAGTGTTAGCTCTGAGGAGAGAGAAATAATGTTCACCTCAAAAGCCACTTCCTCCTTAATAAATAATTCATATCCATAGATTGTTCATGAAGAAATATCAACACACTAATAGTAATTTAATATACTGAGCAATCACACTCACTTTAGCCTACATAAGATGTGAATAGAATATGACAGTTTAGGGTCTCCATTTGCCCCATGGCATGTTGGGATCAAACTTGGTAACTGTTTGCAGTGTTCTTATATTTTCTGAAGAAGTGAATGAAACTTGCATAATTCAGAGAAGATTTTTTAATTACATGCTAAATCAGAGTTCGTCTGTTCATGATCTGAATCCAAATTTTTGCCCACAATCAACCTCAGTGCGTATGAGTATTTCTTCTGTCTTTTGTTAACTAGTCTCTTGTGATCGTGTCTGATTTTTTTAACTTGTCAAGCTATTATTCTGAGGCATCATTTCTTTATATTACCTTTGATTTATCATATGGTTGAAAGGCTTTGT
>NW_020455921.1:2325771-2360484 GCF_003342845.1 Nothoprocta perdicaria | reverse complement strand
ATTCTATGACTTGCTTTCTGGGATTTTTACCTCGTTTTGCTGTTCTAAACTTCTTCCTTTGTCACTAGCAAACTCCATCACAGGATGTTAAAAACTGTGGTTTTTTTTTTTTTTTTTTTCTGGAGAGGTTGGTCTTTTTTAAGTAGAATTGGAGAAAAGTGTCTATTTTTAACCTGAACTATTTACAAGGAATAAGCTTGCCTTAGTAGGAAGAAGAAGAAAAAAGTAGAAATCTGACTATTTCTATGGTGCAGATATCCTGTGCTACTAGAACAAGAATGTGGGTCTTTTGTAACTGAACTCAGGTTTGGACCTCTCTCTGTGTCTATCACTTTAAGCAGAATAGTTCAGCTGTGTTTTCATTAATCATGCTTAATAGGTCACAAATATGACATAAACTTTTGGAACTACACAATCAAGATTAAGTCTCAGCTCTGAACAAGAATAACCATCCTTAGGAAGCATCAGTGTTACCATCTATTAAACTATTAAACCATGGCAAACTTTTCTGGTTCAAATACATGCAAGTGGGTTTGCAATGAAATCAACAGTTTTAAGGGCAATGCATAACATCACAAATTTATCCTTTGTATCTTCCAATGATCTGCATTTTCCTAAAGAGCCTATAGTCTAGAGGTCTTCTAACACTATCAGTATTTATGCCAGAGATATATAATGAAATCWTACATAGGGACATAGGGCATAATTGCCCTGCTGCTAAAATATAGCCCAGGAAAAGGGCCGATTGTGATTGAAGAATATTTTTTTTTCCTGGAAAGAAAATGAATGCCCTTTGTACTTCTATAGCATTCTCCAAATGATCAGCCTAATCTTTTAAGGTAGATAGGGCTTCTTTCACAACCTGTTTGATTGTGAAGAAGGCTGCAGCCGAGTAATTTTTTTCTCCCAAATTCCAGTATCATCTGCATAGATGTGGAGGGAAACAAGGGGAGCAACCCCCTCTCTATATCTAAATTAACATTCATGTGAGGAAATGTAATGCTACATGACTTGGCTGATTACTGTGTTAAAGTGGGTTGTCCCTGTTGAACTCCTCAAGCTTGCTGATCTTGCAGTGGGAATACGTTAAAGGTTTTTGTTTCAGAAATAGCATGCTGATTCTCTTGCATGCATGTAAATGCAAGGAATGCTGGGTCAATGGTAGATGTGTTTCTGCTTTCATTTAAAACATCTTTGAGATGTTCAGAAATTTATTTATGTTTCACTGTGATAAGAGCATTGACACAAAACCATGGCAATCAGCAGATACCTTATAGCAGATGGTGCTATAAGGGATGCTTTCTGAAGCATCAGCCTTCAGCATGCTGCTGGGGGAAAGAGGTGTCTAAAGATGCATTGTTCCTGTCTAACTGAAAAACTTGCTGCAGTTTGAAGCTGGCACATCAGGAAGAAGTACTTTAAACTGAGAAATGAGAGGAGAATGTTGGGGAAGCTCATATGTACCTGTTCTCAGTTCCTGTTCACATCTGAATGCAGAAGGTTGAATGTCAAAGAGAAAGAAAATCTCTAAACTGGTGAAAAAGTAGAAGGGGCACTGGACGTATTGCTTTAGGATTGTGCCTCAACTGTTCCTTGGCTGAGCATTGAATAAGGAAACGTCATGTCAGTGTCAGTGTGACGTAGTGTGAATATAGACCAGCCAGAAACCCTTGCAAGAAGATAGAAGAAGCAGAAGAAATTGTGCAGAACTTGAATTGGGTGAAACAGCATTCATGACTGGACATAAGTGTTTGAAAATTGTGTGCTACTGAGGGAAATCAAAGTAGAAAACTGCTGCTATACCACTGAGTATCACTGATGTAGTAATGGGTAAGAGCAGATAATATACATTCCAAGTTTATTTTTGCAAAGTTGTTTTCCCTGGGATAACAGTGGGCTTTAGCTCTGGGTATTCCTGGAGTCCTAGTGCGAGAAGAGTAGAGACATTCCAGGAATCTGTGGAAATTACGTTATCACAGGCAATTTTACCTACTTAAATGTATTTTGGAGATGGAAATGGAGATGGAGAACACGGACTACTAGTAATGGTGAGTTCATAACTGCTGATAGTCTTCATCAAATCAGTAGTATATCAGGAAGGTTAGAATGCTTTGGGTTTTATGTTGAGGTACTTTCAGTATTTTTTGCTAAGTAATGAGGACATTATAGAAGGCTGGCCATACAAAATAACCTTGAATAGAGTGATCATGGATATCTTCAGCTAAAGTTTCATGAGAAAATAAAAAGTGACAGCCACTAAGATTCTTTTTTTTTCAAAAGTGTAATATTTCCGAACTGAAGGAAATGGCTAGTGATGGAAACTTCCAGATAAAAATATGCACTTAGAATTTCTTTGAAATGATATGAACTTTGAATTGCTTTTAAAGTGATTYTGATACTGACAGGAATCTGTCACAGAGAAAAATATACAAGGTGTGGCTCTAAAATAATGTGTATATCTTAGGACTTGAAGAGTGCATTAGGAATAAGCAAGAGGCATTTCTCCTTTCCAGACCTACCCTCAACATACACAGACACTTCTCATTTGCTTGATCAGCAACTCAGGATAAACCTTAAGGTAAAGTAGTTTGAGGATAAGGTGAAAATTTCAAGAAGCTAAGCTGAGCTAGGCTTTGCAGAAGAAAAACAAACAAATACCAAAACTTCAGCTATGTAGCGAGGGTGAGAAAAAGAAGAATGAAAGAGCAACTGTCTTGTGAGGATGGATATTAAAGATGATCTAGATAAGGCTCAGTGCTTTCCCTCATTTTTCAGTAAAGATGATGATGTTAGCATGATGGCAAAGGGAAGAAAGATAATATAGATGAAGTATTAAAATAGAAATTACCACAGCTGCACTGAAATTAACAGTGAATGAGTTTACACTAGTAAAACCAGGGGGACTGGATAATTTCCATTCCAAAATACTGCAAGAACTGTTATTTGTATAGACAGTTTAAGACAGAGGTAATACCATAGCGCAGAAGAGCAAATAAAGCTCTGTATTTAGGAACCTGAGAAAGAAAATCATTCGACAAATGTAGAGCTATTAAGTCAAATTTTACATATCCTTCCTTTAAAAACTTTTCTAAATACACACAAAGAAGAGAATGGAATAAAATGCCAGAGTAACCTGATAATCTTAGTTACACAGCTGATTTTGTAAATGAAGAAAAAGTGGGATGCATATTCTGTCTGGCAAGTGAACACTTTTCATACGCATTGGAAGTTAATAGCAGAGCTGGATAAGGGGATTAATAAGGATATATAAAGAAAGAAAGGAACTAACTTATTGAAAAAAAAACAGGGAAAAAACACAGCATATGTGAGGGAATTAGGAACAGTGTGGTGGGTGGCCACAGAAACAACATATTTGACAGACCCTGAGCTTGTGGTGCGTGATGTGAGTGTGTGCAACTCTCTCATCCTCTTTCTTTTACTTCTTTAGGGAAACCTATGTTTAAACAACTGCACGAACATTTTCTAGGTATTTCCATCTATACATGCTTTAGTTTTTGAAATTCAGAATTTTATACTAGATACAAGTTTCTGTATCACAGACTGGTTTGAGCATATTGGGATTTTGTTTATTCTTCAGACATGAACTAAACAGACAAAAAAATGCTGGTAGAAATACAGTCAAAACAAATTCAGGCTTTCTACATTTTGATTTTGTTCCACAGAGATGTATTGTCACATGCTATGAAATCAAGGGGCTTAAAAACTTCAGAGCCAATGATTTAAGCCCTACATTTGTGGCATACCCTGAGATCATAGTTAAATTAGAGCTCTCCGTACATTGCAGCATGCCATAAAATTGTGCTTGTAGCTTGCGATGATAATAAATGTGTGGGACCAAGACTTTTCAAAAGGTACAAGGCTCAGTTTAGGTGCGTAAACTCGGTGAGAATTTACTGGCAGCTCAGCAGTCATGAGCAAAGAGTTATTTGCTTAGGCAGCCACAGTGACAAAGGAAAATAAATTCATGGCTGAAAATCGTGTTGAACTTTATATAGTTCAGACCTGAGGTGTTGTGGTAAATGACTCAAAACAGAGAAAAAATACAGTGTGTGTATTTTATCAGATTATGTGCTTGGTATTTTATAAGACCTCCTGCTTGCATAACGCAAAAGGACTTTTGTTAGACCCTGCAAATTAAGGATTTTTTTTGTCTTGTCCTTAAAATCTGAAATGAACAGCATGCTATTGTGAAAAGTTTTATTTTGTTATACTTCATCCTGAAAGTTTTAGCTGTTAACACTGCAGAAGGGATACAAGAGCCAGAAAATGAGTGTAATCGAGAAACAGAACAATATAGCTTAATTGAGCCAGATTACGTAGTCTTTGTCTCAAATTGTAGTGACATAGGTAGATGTCAAGTAGCACTGAAGAACACTGAAAAACAGTTTGGGATTTTTTGTTTGCTTTTTTTTTTGTTTGTTCAAGCTAGAGTTTCTCTAGTCTCAGTGAAGGTTTTGTTGTGGCGTTGTTTCAGCGTTACGTAAAGCTAGGTGCTTCAGAAACGGAATTACTCCGAGGAAACAAATTGGTCTTGCCGGAGCGAGCAGGGACGGCGTCGGGCCTCGTTGTGAGGGCCGCACCATGGCGAGCAGCTCCCACCCTGGCGCAGCTTCAATCCCAACGTAGGAGGGGGGCCGAGGTGATGACATGGGGTGTGAGGCCGGGGTCCCGGAGCTGGACCTGCCGCAAAGCTGCCCGGGTGTCACCGTCCCCACGTTGTCCCCACAGGCTTAACAGCTCCCGCCGAAGCCGATTTCACAGCTGCGATTCGCCGCRTACAAAGCATCTTCCTCACTGTGAGCACAAATGACAGAACCAGGCCATTAGGTTTCCGTCTTAAGTTTGTTAGCAGTGGCTGCCGAATAGATTACTCAATTACCGTGATCGGCGGCAGGTTTTTCTCTTCTCCTTCGAGGCGGGAGGGATTTTTGCTTGGCGAGTGAGCGAGCGGCAGCAGCCGCCGCAGTGAGGAGCTGAGCTGTTGAAGTATCTGCAGTTGTATCTGTACTGCCGCTGTGCTGCCTTCGCATACTTTTTGATCCTAAAACTAGCTTCAAGTTGGTTTTTTTTTAGAAGTCAGCAAAAAGCGATTCTGGTTGTGCTCTAAGCTAGTGAAATTATTGCAGGAAAACAGGACACATTTCAATAGCGAGGTTAGCCAGACTGTGAAATATCGCCCCTAAGGGATGTTGCAGGAGAGCAGTTGTATGGATCATTTAAATGCAATTAGAAAAAGCAGCAGAGGATGGAGACAGGCAAWTTACCCCTCCCATCCCCAACCTCCCTCCGCATAAGTTTGACAAAATGGCATTTTGGGATATAATCACAGGTTCAGGTTGCATTTGGCAAGTACCTTTTGGCTGAAAAGGGGCAAATTTGCAGATACTTTATTCCAGCAATTTTGTGAAAATGCCTGCATGTTCAGGAGAGAAGTTTCCTGCTAAAAATGTGACTTGTCATTTGAAATGGTGTTTCTCATTTAAGAATTGGCTTCATATAAGGGAGAAAGGGAGAGAGCAGAAAAGTAACAGAATCAAATGAGTCAAAACAAAACATACTTCTTCCAGGTTGATGTAACAATAAGATCATGGTTATTTTTTTTTTCTTCTGTCTTTTCTGAAGTTCACATTTTGCTTGAGCTAACTTTTCATTTTTCTTCCCTCCCTAAATGGAAGAAGCTATTTTTTGCACTGTTCTAGAAAATGCACTGAGGGAGCCAATTTCACACTGGCAGAAGGACAGACTTTGTGTCATTTCTTGTTAGGTCTCCCATATCGAGTCCCTGATTTAAAGGTTGAGTTTGCCATCTCAGTTTAAGTAATCATAGATTTCTAATTTGATTTTTTTTTTTAATTTGATTATGTATATCAAACACTTCAGGATTCAGGATGAGATACACTTGCTCAGCCCTTCTCAAAATTAGACTCCAAGTAGCTTCATTCTGATGCATAAAGCTGAAACTTTGCTGAATAGGACCAGGCTAAAGACTGGCAACAGAGAGGCAATAGAGAGGCAACAGATATTTATGCATTTTAAATTATTCTTCTGTGCAAGGATGAATTTTATCCAGAGCCCTAGGAATTTGGCTCCTATGTTGCTTTCACTGCATGCATGTCAAATACTGTGACAGATGTGGAAGAACTGAAGTCAGTGAGGCTTTGTAAAAAGAGGAGTTTGGAGGCTACTGGGATTAACACTGGCAATGTTAAACAGTCTTTAATAAAGCAACAGACACATGACTCGGTGTACAAAACTTCATTAATTTTTCTTTTAAAGGTGATCAAAATACAAATATGTGCTTAGAAAGGAAAGTTGCGTGTAAAAGCTTGCTTTTGGCAAGGAACTACAGGAAGGTGGTGGTTTTTTCTCTTTCTGTTGCTGTCGGTCGTCAATTAGGGAAGTGGAGATGGATGTGTAGAATTAGGTTGCACATAATCTCATCTGAATATTTAATCATAAATGATTAAGATGAAGATTTATAGCACAGAATTTGACATTCTGGTTGATATAGCAAGGTTAATAGAGCTATATTCTCCTCAGTTATGGATTGCCTGCAAAAGCAAGAAAGACAATAGTGTCTACAAACATTACAAGGCAATAAGATCTCCAAGGATGTTCTTTCACTTCTATAGGTTTAGAAAAAAAACTTGTTTCAGTACTCTAATATAAAAGTTAAGAAGAGAGATGAGAAAGAATGCAAGCATGTAAAACAAAACCAAAAGGAAAATTAAATGTTTATCCAATAAAACATACAACAGTGAATTACGTTAGCAAAATAAAAGCAGAACTACTTTGTCTGAAATAATAGGGTGGTATTTGATAGAATAGATAGATATAGACTATTATGATATAGTATAGTTAATAGCAGAAATTGACCTATCCTGTCTAGTTGTTCACTTCTATAGTCCTTAGTCATTTATGGATGAGAGAGTAATGAATTGCATGTAATACCTTCTTGGTAAAATGCAAGACATTTGGTATCATCGGGACCTTGTGATTAGTATATAAGTTGTCTGTGATCATATCCATTAGCTCCGAAGTTGTTAGGAAGTACATTAGTTGAAATCCAATTTAAATACTCAGTACATAAAGCTATTGAAACAAAAGATGCATTATCTTCTACTTGTGTCTTCCTAATGCTCATTAGTATATTATCTCAGAATCTCTGAAACAAGCTTTTTTTTCATTAAAACACTACTCTGAAGGACTTGAACTATCAATATATAGTTTTTGGTTTGCAGGAGGATGAGCTAAGATATTGAGCAAGATCCAAAAAAAAAAAAAAAAAAAAAAAAGAAAAAAGGAAAAAAAAAAAGTGCCTGATGGAAACTGAGCACTTACATCCAGAATTAAATCTGAAATTCAGTTCAGCTACTAGCTCAGCCTGGAAATGTTCAAACTCCATAGGCATCATAGTTTATTAACTTATCTCGTTGACAAAAGAAGTGCTTCTGACATGTGTAGAAATATCTCAGCATTAATACAGCTGGCCAGGTTGTTTTCTGTGTCAACCCTTGCTGTGACAGGGATCCAAAAACTGAGAAGCATTTTGCACCTCTGTTAAGAGGATGAACTGAGAAAGATGGTCTCCGGAGTTGCCAGTGAATATTTCTGGAATCAAGATCTCAGAAACTGGGTTTATTAACTCAGACATTGTGCTGTTTTCAGGTCCTGTGCTATCTGCTTGGCTTTGCACAGTTGCAGCCTTCACCTGGTTGCTTGGCAGTTGTCTTATTTCTCTTGTTACCACAGAGCTCAGGGTCAGATATTTGCATTTAGTCAGGGTGGGCCAAGCTATTATTGAACTCAAATGAAAGAGAATTTTTGCCCTGGTCTTTAAAAAGRCTATTAGTAGATCAACATTTTTGAAAACCCATAACATGGGGTTTCACAAAGACTGAATTTACCCTAGGAAACTTAATTATTCTTTCAAGTTAAAGGGAGAGGGCCACTGAATTACTGTCTTGCCAGAGCTTTTCTCCTCTGTCGATCCTAGAAGGGACCTGAGGAGACTGCTGTTGCAAATGCCTTCCTGAAAGGCTCTTCCCTTATTTCCCTCTCGTCCTCCTGGCATTTATCTTTCTAGTGTCTGATTGTTTTTGCTCTTTTCTCCTCTCTCCCAGAGCTCCCATCCACCCCTCTGCTCTCGTTCTTTGCTATGAGGTTTTGGATGGGAACGTGACCTCCCCCTTTCACAAACAGCTCTCCTATTAAATTAGCCCATCTCTAATTCCTCTATTTATTTGCCTATGAAATTTATCACATAATTCATACTGAGTTTAGAAAGAAAATTGTTTGTGCTACAGGTAGCTGTTATCTGTTCTTTTCGGTTTTGTGGAGAGGCAGGGAGGCCCTTTTTTTTTACTAGAATGTGCAATTTCCAGTGAAAAATTAGTTATTTAAGCCTTTTAGAAAATGTCAGTGTTCTTTGTATAAAGTCAAAAGAATTGTCAGGATATTTCATTATCCTGTACAGCAGTACAAGGATAAATGCTTCATACATAGGAAGAATAAGAAGAGCTGATGATACCTATTAATTGGTAGGCTTCATAACTGTAAACTGCAGTATCTATGAAGGTTGTTTCTTCTAYGGTTTCTCATGAGATTCTTTTTTTCGTTTTCCTAGGTAGTTCAGTATTCTAAATATGTGAATAATATTAGGTGATCATGGCTGAAAACTGATGCAGTCTAAATAAAGCTTTATACCCAAACAAAAAGCTAGTATTTTGTACCTGAATGTATATAGGTATATGTAAGACAAAGTAAATGGTTCATCAGCTCCTCTTTTGTTTAAAATTCAGCTCTTACCATTCCTCTACACTTTCTTCCTGCAGATATTTGTTTCATTTACCTGGTGAGTCTTATCTTAGAATTTATTTCTGCATGAAGAATTTGTTTCTGCAGCTACTGGCTGTACTAATTACACTAATCCAACTATTTGAAATCCCACTAAGCAGATCTGGAACTTTAAGCAGATCTGTAAACTTTCTCAGACAGAGGCCAGAACTAAAGTGCTTAGAAAAACCCTATCTTGACAATGATGGSTAATATGTCTAGAACTGGCAAATAACAGTAGTAGCTAATGAGAAGATTTGGGAGAAATTAACACAATCAAGTAGAGCATCTCAGTGCTGATGTGAGCGATGCCTGCTCTTCTAGTCAGAGCTCCTTTCTGAGCAGGAATTACATGGGGGTTGGATGGCGTGCCCTAATAGTTGATTTCTTTTCCCAGCTATATCAGCAGAACTAATAAAAGATATTTCCCCTTCCTGCTTGCCTTCTTTCCTTTTATCCTCAAGCCATCATGCCTACAACATCACTGCTGCGTTAAATTCTAAGCCAGATTTGTGATGGGCGCTTGGGAGTAAGTAAAGAACAATGAACTGCCAGTGACCTGTAACATAACTGAGCTGAAAGGATGGAAGGTGTGCGGAGGTGACTGCTAAGTGTGCTGAGATAAGGCATGTCCTGCTCCTCCCTCCTCAATTCCTGAATGGAAACTGTAGTAAATTTAGATGCGGGACATGCCTTTCAGCGTGCGCACTCCTTCATTCATAAGGAAAAGATAAACACCTTTTTTTTTTTTTTTTCTTTTCTGGTGAGTCTGCAAAACTGCAAGCACRTAAGAGCATTAGTTGTTATAAAATAAATTGTTCATCCCTGCTGCTAATGTTATAAAGCAGATGTGACAGTTTTCCTGAAAGAACTTTTCTTTCATGTGCTGAAGTCAGGAAGAACGTAATTATAAGCTAACTAAAAATAACACCAGTTATTGACAGCTGTCGGTGAATATCAATATAGCAAAAAGTACTTGACCACAGCTTATACTTCTAAAATTGCTAACTGTTAAATTTGCTGACACTGTTTGGACATTTTTTTTTCCTGCTAGGAAGTGACAGCAATGATTAAATTTCAATGGATGGGCTCCATTTTGAAGCAATTTTATTGTACTGTTTAGAAAACATGAAAAACCTTTATTGGCACTATTTGTAGAAAAAAAACTTTTTTTAAGCTCTTCTGCTAAAGGTAGTACTCTTTCAAAATATAATTTGATTAAAATAGTCATTTTTTTCCTTCTTTTTGCATCCTTTAAATCTCTCCTGTCAGTGTTGTACTGCATTATGTCAACTTTCCTCCTGCCAGGGCAAAATGTCTCTTTAAAAGACACACTTAAATTCTGCCAATAGGCAAGAGCATTTCTGTTCCAGGAAGCAATGTAAATAGCATTRCCTTATTTTTGAAGAATAATTTCACTCCAAACTCCCCAAAACTAAATTTTTCTAGCATTTTATTCAGAAGCGTATATATATGTATTCTCCCAAGCCCACGGGGATTTTCTCTCCCTATACTGTTTGATTGGCATAAGAAATGGCATAAACATAAGTATTTATGCTTAGGCCTCCAAGTGACAACATTAACCATGTCCAGATCCACCCTTTCTCCTTATTTCTGCAGGCACCTGTCTGGTCCTTCACATCTAGTCAGTGTCTGCTATCACTGTTAATGCCATCCCTTCATACTGGCAACACTCCCTTACTGGAGTGGGTTTTGACCTAGTGATAACTCAAGACTTATCTGCCGTTTCCCAGCAGTAATAGCTAAAAAGGCAAGAATTGCCTAATCRTTGTGAAATGTTTCAGTTGATGGGAGAGAAATTGAGAAGGCTCAATATAACCCATATTAATTCTGTTGGCATAGATGAAGAGGGGTATTATCTGTGTGTGTTGACCCRAAATGGAATGTATGGTGGCTCTTCATGACCACCAGGTTGACCAACCTCTGGTAGATATCCTCAGTCTTTCCTCCTGCTATTTGATAGAAAGACTCACTGAGTCCTACCTTGAATTATAATTAAGCTCTTTGGAAAAGATTCTCTATTGGTGGCTTGTGGAGAGCTTGCCAGGACTTGCATATTCACCACCTTCTCTGAGTAACCCCATCTTGATTGACGGAATTTTGATTGATTGAATTTTTGTCAAAGAATTAAGTTAAAGTCAATGGAATTGCTTGTTTAAGACCATAAGGACATTGCAGTTTGGTTACTGCTGAATGCTGTTTGCAGGACTGCTAGGGAAGCGAGATGGGAGTCGGAATCTCTGAAAGCATACTGAAATATGGGTAGGCACAAAATAGGTCAAATGAAGTAAGCAGTTAAGAAAGGGGAGTAGAAAAACATGTTTAATCTTATTTAGCTCTCAGTACTAGGTGATACTACTAATATCACTAATAAGTAACTACTTCCATATGAATTTAACTTTAGTTCAAAGAAAATTCATATGACAATATTTTTCAAAGGAACACTATTGCTTTAACTCATCAATAATACTTTTTAAAAATAGAAATAAATTAAATTTGGCTGATTTTTTATCAGTTTTAGTTGTATTACTGGCCAAAGTTTCATTTTTGAAAGACGGGAATCTCATCTTCTAAAAATCCTGGCCCAAATCCACAATCAGAGTTATTCTGCACTGGAACCCAGAAAAGTAATCCAAATTAAATAGAAGTGTGAATCCACAGTGGATTAATTAAATGACATTGAATCTCATGTGGATACTCTGAATAAGAATTAAAGGTGTCTTGATTCAATTTAACTTAATTTCCAGAGCAAATTAGTTAGATTAAGTGTGCTGTAATTCTGAATGAAAGTGTCTACACAGAGGTTTAATATGGTTTGACTAATCCACTTTAAAAATTAACTCAGATTAACTTCCTTGAGTGACCCTTATACTGACAAGCCACCGGTAACTTGATAAAAGGTTGAAACAAGCAATGCTGAAAGGATCACACACAGAACGAAGACTGTGATGGAATTGTAACTTGTAGCTCAGACTCAGTTTTTCTTTTTGAATTGGATACAATATAGAAGCAGCTTTACTTCATTGGACCGAAATTGTGTGCCACGAATAAAATTTGTTCTGTCAAAGAAAGGGAAAATAATCATGCAGGCTTGAAGACAAAGTGCACACAAGGGTGCTTTTGGTATTGCCACAGGAGGCTGCTCTATATGATACAGTTTTGAACATCAGAACAGTGACATACCATGTATTTCTGTTATTACAGAAACAAAAGAGAATTACAATATTTCTCAAATGTGACGGAGAGGAAAGAAGTCCAGTTAATGCTGTTGTTTGGGAAAAATACCATGGACTAACTTGGACCTACACCACTATTGCTTAGAAGTTGGAGGGGCATCAGGGAACAGAGTGTGTGAAGGGGACAGCACAGTCCTGGTATAAGGAAAAAGCAAATTCATCATTAGCTTGAAGTGATAAATTAATGTAATGAAAAATAGTTACAGAAACTGGCAGTGTGAGGGAGGTGAGTGTGGCTTCATCTCTGTGAAAGTCTCTTAGCAGCAGTGAAGGGGGAAATGGATAAGAAAGAGGAAGGGACAGACCTTCCTTTATTGCTGGGGATTTCTGTGCACAGACTGTGAGCTCTGTCCCACTGTAGCCTGGCTCACAAGTCTCTAGGATGAGCTGTGAGACATTAGGCCAGCCTGGCAAGGCTGACGTCGGAGCGATAAGAATGGAGCATGCCGAGGCTGACGGATGCACAYGTGGGGCTTGCACAGGTGCCACTTTCATCTCTCTCATCCTTCCTAGCTCCTTTTGGACTTGACTCTGTTCCAGCTAAATGGGAGGAGAAGGAGGAGATGTTTTCTCTTTTCTTCAATGGACCAGAAAGACCAACAGGAGGGTTCAGGTAGGACCTCCATCCTACAAAGGGAACATTGTCGAGATGAGCTGGGGAAAGACATYGGGGAAATGGATTAGGATTGAGCTGGTGTTCTCTGCTGCTGATGCTTCCTCCATAGACCTAGTCCTTCCTGTGGACCTAGTCCTAGGAAGTCCTAGTCTGTAGACCTAGGGACAAACACACATTCATTTCAGCCACCTTTTCTTTTTCTGTATTGGTATTTCATTATTATTTTTATGGAAGGTAATTTGTGWTATCTTTAAGACTTTGGATCTTAGTGTTATGTAATTGTAGTATTATTACTACAATTGAAGCTACAAGATAAGACAGTGTGAAATGCACACTTCTACTGTACTTTGAATATTTGTCCTTGTATTTATCCACTTTTATTTTACTATGTTCATGACAACAACCTTTAAGACCAAATATCAGCCTTTGAGCATTTACAGGAATTGCAGCAGCTAGTGCTAGTAAAACAGAGAAACAGGTGCATAAGAAAATGAGATTTTAAATGCCCACTTTAATTTTACTGCAAGAATAAGTCCTGAAACAAAACCCTGWTTGGAAAAGTGCAGAGAATCAAAACTAGAAGTTGCATGAGTGTCTTCACTACATCTTTTAATTATGGGGAATTTTGCCACATTTTCATTCTGTATTATTATCAGAGCACAATTTTCATGCCTTTCATATTCTAAAAACTCCAAAATGACACACACATTTATTTCTAGTATTAAATTATGCTGCTAAAGCACATTCTGTTTGGTATGACGTCCTTTCAGTTTAATTTTCTCCCAAAATCCGTTTCATCTTTTCAGAATATAATTGGCATCCCATTGACCCTTCAACTTCCTGCTATTCCCTCCTGCCTGCAGTACTCAGATGACTAAGTTGGGAATATGTTCAAGTGGTGGCATCTGGCTCTTTGGGGAGCTCTGTGAGCAAGTGTGCTGGCAGCGTTACAGACGGCTCTGCATGTTTTGTGGGGTGAATCTGAGCTTTTAACTTTTAGGTATCTGTGATTTGGAGGAACTTGCATTATGGTAAACAAATGCCCTCTTCCTATCTTGAGCACCTCTTCAAGGTTGCTGCATTAAAGGTTCATTGCTTTATGAACCAGACACAACTGAAAAACATACAAGTTGTCATCCATGGAATTTAGGCCACCCTCTCACTTTTATTGATACTGATTTGATTTCAAGGGACCTAATTTGTTTTTGTGACAGGTGTGAGACAACCTTCTTTATATTAGTGATTCATATAGATTAATAGATAATGTCTTGCGCTCAAAAAAATCATCCCATATTACCAAAAGACGTTTGATAGCTACATAGCTGTCAGGGCTGTATATTGTCCATTGGGGTCCATGCTGCTGAATGACACTTGAGAAGTGAAGAATGTTTTGATGTAGGGGCCAATTTTTATAGTTTGTAGCTCCCCCGGCAGTGAAGTGGAGGCTGGGGGCCTGTCACTGAGAAAAAGACGCTCCCAGAACTACTGAAGACAGGCTTGAGGTGTAAAGTGACCTGTAAACTCCTGGCATCAGGAAGCTGTTTCATTTGAGAGAATTCTCTAGAGTTTTCACTTTGAATAAAACCTTCTGAAGTCTCTTATAATGTATTCTTTCTGCATTGTTCCAGGAATGAGGAGTTTTACATAGCATTTACAATGAGATGGATTTTAAGCAACATCTAAGTTGTCATGGGTTCATAATCTCTTTATTAATACTTGGAAATGGCAACTTTTGACTATTGTTTTCCAGTTGTAAGATGGTAATGTGCTTCTTCTAAAGATTAGCCGCTATTTTATAGGGGGCCTAAAATAAAATGTGATTCAACTTAAAGGACTTAGCAGGAAGACAGAATTTTGATACTCCCTATAGAGGACTGAATTTCAACGTCTGAAGATCTTGTGTTCACACTCCCAGTCACAGCCCAGAGAGAGATCAAAATTGGTAATGAACTGTGAATATACTATGACTCTCATGTGCCTTAGCTGATTTGCTTATTATACTGTATCTGATTTTAAGGAGTTAATTTCTGCTGAGACAAATCGTGCACAGAGAAATAAGGCAGTGTCATTAGACAGCCTCTCTGGTGGCACGGAGGAGAAAATAGCGAGCTAACTAATTTGAAGGCTATCGTGACTCTTCATTCCTGCACCTTGGGGAAGGAAGATGAACAAGACTGGTTTAATTCAGCATGTTCAAACACTGAAACACTGAACTAACTAAAAGGAAATGGAGACTATATAGGGACAGATATAGGGTCTAAGGGAGAATGTTGAATAATGCTAACCAAATGCAACCAGACTTTTGCAGCAAAGTTTTCTCTGGCTGCCTTTTCCTGAAGAAAGTTTCTTTTTCTGAAGAAGCTGTTCTGAGTGACTGTATTTACCATGCACTCACAGCTCTCTTGTGGATGTCAAACCCATTTGGATGTCCTGACAAAGGCTGCTGATACACACTGGGGACATCTAGTTGATGAATATGGTTTTTTTTTTCTGGTGTTTAGGTGTGCATCTTGAATCTCCTTCTGCTACATGGAGTTGTAGCAGTAGAAAAAAATGGTTTGAAAGTCAAATGGAAAATGAAGTGAACATGTAGGATTAATCAGTAGAATTAGTTTTCAATGTAATTCTCCAGATCTATGCTAGTAAATAATATGAATGCTGGGAACATTCTTAAAACTACAGGAAGAGAAAAAATATTATTAACTGCTTTAGGAAATGAACCCTTACTCTACACTGCATTTTGTCTGGCATTGAAAAACATCTTAAAAAAGGAAAAAAAACAAGTGGAATATGTAGTTTCCATCCTCACCTGTGATGCATAGTTGAGTTTCAATCAATGAAACACACATATGCATTAAAAACAGACCTATAGTAGGACAGCAAAGTCTACCACAGTAAATGTGTGTAGAGACGATAGAGAACAAAGTATAAATCCAGTCATTTTTAAAGTCTCATCCCACTCCTCTCCAAGAAGAAAAGGGAAGATGTAGCCYGCAGCATGCCCTCGTTTCTGCCGAAGAGGCCCTTCTGACCTGACRTGGTGAAAGCCTGGAGCGCACAGGAGGAAAGCCCTGGGGGCAAGACTTACAGAAGTGAGTGGTTTTAGCTCCTGCCTTCAGCAGCTTGCAGCTGGCGCTGAATTCTTTGGAGAAGTCAAGTCTCTAATTATTTAGGGCCTGAACAGTTTTATAGTGACCACAGTATATTCCTACTTAAAAATGCTGGAGTACAAAATTCACATTCTGAATTATGCTGGTCTTTGATTAATGCCTAGATTTATATAAGAGAGCATCTGTGTAATATAAGCAATATGAGCAATATAAGCAATTCCATACCTTTCTGACTTTTGTTTCCAGAAGACTTTAAGGCATAATGCACTACAGTTATTTAATGGGCAGAGTCATGGCATGAAAGGCTAGAATAAGTCACTTGCTGCTGCTTTCTTTTTAAATTAAGTGAGCAGTCATGATAAAAGGGTTCTAGAAAATTAACAGCATCTCTTACTCTGCTTGTTCTAAGTACAATATAATTATATAGAGGATGAGCACAATGATATATGCTCATAGTTAAAACATTCCATTGTGTAACTTAAATAAAAATTTGGAAAACATAGACCTGCGCGTTTATTGCAGTGTGCATAAACAATATTGCCACTAGCAATATTCAATGGACTTATACTGCAAAACATTTCAACTAATCACTATATGATGTTAGTGCATGCCAAAAAAATAGCATATGTTTCTCGAAGGCCTCTCTAAACATGGCAAAACCCTTCTCAAAATGCCAGTCCATTGCCAACATGGCCCTTTTGCCAACTATCCATGCAGCTCCATCACCAAGAACCTACATAACCTGGTGTTTCTTCAACAGTTTAGTCACCGRCAGTTTCCAATTAATAGAAGAAAAATAATTAAATAATAAAACTTCTTTTTCCTCTCGAAGTTTCATGTTGAATTTCTTCTCCATACCTAACATTAATAAAGTTCTAATCCAAAAAGCCCCACATAATGCAAGATGGAGAGGTAGGTGAAAGAGCGTCCACCACAGTTGCAGTTTGGGAATGGGAGCATGCCAGTATTCCTGCCGTATTTCCAACCTAAGCTTTCAAAAAATATCTATTGCCTGAAGTTTCATGGAATTTTAACTATAATGGCTTTTAGATCTCATTTCCTTTYAGTTGCTGGCTTTTTAAGATCAAGAAGAATGACTTTGAGATTAAGCCTAAGCATATGGTTCAGAATGGTATTACTTTTTAAAGAAGTATTATTTTCCAGTAATCTCATTATATCAGCCTTAGGGAAAATACCAATTATTGTGTGATTTGCATGAGTTGGCAACACTGAAGCAGTACCATGGTGTGGTGTATCACATGTTACTATCACAGCGCTGAAGTGACTAATCTGCTGTGTTAATTCTGCATTCTATGGGGAGAGTTTAAGAAAGCCCTTCCTTGAAAATGATCATCTCAGTGCTCACCCTTAAAGCATCTTAAATTTTTAAAAAATCTCACAGAGAATAATGTGATACTATTTTCACTTCTCTGTTATGGATATAATGAGATGTGATGAAAAGAATTGATATACATCAGGCAGAAAAAGTGAATTCTTCTGGATTACTTAATATTTTATACCCTGCCAGTGTTCACAGAAACCTTTCCATCACTTTTTAAAACTGACATTAATACTTTTTAAACTAGACACCGTAAGGTAACTTTTCTTAACAGTTCTGGAGATCAGTTTAAAGATTGTTTTACATGTTATTTAGTGCTTGAGTTTTTAAAGTGTTTTATGATTTCAGAATATACTGTGATTTGTCATCTGCGTGAATGTATTGCCCAGAAGTTTAACTGAGTAAAACAATGGCAGAGACCAAAATCTGATAATATTTACCCTCTTGTAAATTTAAGATAACTGCTGATTTTAATTGATAGTTCTCCAAATTTGCAGAGATCATTATTACCAGAAATAGAAAGCGTCCATGGCTAGAGTTAGACCAGGAACCAATTTCAATTGGTTTAATTAATTACAGTGTTCTGTAATTCAGAACAATACAATGTTCTGTAATTCAAATGTGAAAGTATTACTATCAACTAGTGTAAGATAGGACATAATTTGGGGCATTTGCAAACTAAAAATGGTTTTCTGTTAATGCTAAAGTGTTTTAAACAGAAGCTTCCAATGCTTTGATATTTTCAAGGTAACATAAGGGCAGTCTGAACATTCTAGGACATTCTGAAGGAAGTGCMGAATAAAATACTGAAACAATAAACTTTGCTTATATTGCCATTTAGTAGGCAATGCTAATATTACAATGTACTATTTTATTTTAATATTTATATCACAAAAGTATTCCTGTCAAGGAAAGGACTGATTACTGTGTCCGTATAGGTCAAATGGACTTTCTAAGAAAATTTGTCCTCGTGGCCAAAAGGGCCAAGAAATCTTTAAATTAGGGTGGACTTTGGGAAACACATCCTGTCTGGAGGAAAGGAGAGGATCATTTCAGAATATTTAGAATATCATTGGAGAATATCATCATCATAGAATATTCAGAATATCATTGGAGAAAATAGCCTTTACAAGAAGAAGGGGAGCTAGGGAGAGGAGTTAGAATAAGTTAGGTGAACTCACTTAACTAACTGGTTTGTTAAGATATTGGTTCTTCTTGGAATAGATTTATTGGATGTTTGATCTGCAAGGGGATACAAGAAGGTGATGTCCTCTCACTCCTACCTTTCTACAGTTCTATTGCAGAATAACAGCAGTATTCTGGTAAGAAGACCTAGGAAAATATCTCATTCCAGGCAGCTTCTACTCAAAATGGAAAATAGATGTATTTCTTCCTGCAATCTCTTTTCAGTAGAAGTAGTTGCTGAATGTACTTTATTTGGAATTAGAGTAGTAATTATTAAAAAAAATGAATATTGGGATAATGACAGCTCTAGAGGTGTGTTAATGAATCTGAATGAATGAAGGCAAGGCTGGAAAAGGGCTAATCAAAGCACAAGCTATTTTAAAGTGATTCCAATTTTATCTCATGACCTTCACCAAAAAAATGTGCAATTTATGTATCAGTAAATACTCTGCAATTTTTTTTGCATGCTAGTGCTTCTAAAAATATTTTCCCCTTTCTACTCAGGAAATAGGGAATACGTAACACTTTGGACTAAATAGGGGTCAAACTACATTTTTTATCATTATGTGTATTTGCAGAACTCTCTGGAGTTCTTGCTACCCAGTTATTTTCAAGAAGGGTAAATTTAGAGAAAAGTTCAAGTGCTATTTAGGGAGGTTAAATATATGAGTTAAAAAAGGCAGAATGTATATTTACAAATTTTCTGAGCATACCAAAAATACTTATATATATTATAAACTTGTTTTATGAGTTATGAATAACTGATGGGATATGCCATATAATGTCTGTCACTGATGACATTGTCCTCAGTGTTGTCTGGGGATAGGGCAGCAGTCTGTTTAGGAGACAAGCTATCATTTTTTCCCATTATAACGTTTAATGGTAATACAATGAAATTAACAGTCTTTTGACAGCTTTTTCATTCTTCTGTCATATTTGTATAATTTGTTTCTGTTAATCATGCAGATGTTCTTTTTGATAAATTATATCCTAGCTGTGGCAGTTCATTAGCCTGAAGAAAGATACTGATCTTCTGGAGCCATCGAGACGCTTTCCTATATTGAAAAATGTAGTCGAAGACTTCTTGGTCAGATTATACTCCTGATTAAAGGTTAAGTAGCAGTGAGGAGTTTCTCAGCTGCTCTAAAAGGAGGGATTTAAATAAAAGGGAATTAAATGATCCCATTTTGCCTTTTTCAAAGCAGGTCAACTAACAGCTGCAAAAGGGAGAAAAGACCTGTTGCAGCAGCTTACCTGGTATATATGGTTCTTCCTTCCATTATGTGTTTATCTTTTCATAAAACTTGGTAGAAAAATGTTTCTCAAAAGCACTGTTATATGAAATGCTTTTTAATTAAAAACTGGAACATTCTCTCAACTTGTTTGTTTCAATAATGAAGTTCTTGTTCACGAGCAAGTAGTAGTAGCAATAGATCAATGAGTCAGACTCACTCTGTAGATCAGTGTTTAACAATCTGGTTTGAATTAGACCCATACTAATTCACTGGGATTTGTAAATGTAAATTTGTGAACAAACTGAGCATAGTGGAGTCAAGAATCTCTGTCTCCCTCACAGCCATGCCTCAGTCCCTTCATTTTCTTTTTTATCTTTCTTTCATCAGAGTCACTCTTAATTTTTTTTCCCTACTGGATCTCTCTTGTTTCATATAAATAAATGTTCATAATGCTAAGAAAAGGCAGACTGATTCTAGAAGAGATGGTAAGATCCTACATGCTTCTTTTCAGCCCAGAAATAAAATGGTTTCAACAAGAATGGCTAAGAAATGTCAAGTTCCAGTGAGCTCCCCAGCCATTTAATTATTCTATCTGTCTTCTCTCTATTTTCTGCCCACTTTCCTTTTATAAGCTTTGATTGCTCTTTCTATGGAATAGATATAATTTCTGAAAGTGTACATTTTTTGATTCTTGTTTTCTACCAAGTTTTAAATTTTATGAAGGCAAAAAGTATGTGGTCTTGCATATTTTTAAGGAACAACATTAAAAAATGTATTAAGCTTAACTCATAGTCCAGTCTTTTAAAGTTTAAGATATTTTTGCACAGGCTGAGAATCTAGACACCTAAATTTTACACTGATTTTTAATATAATATAGTCTTATAACACCTGTTGTCTCTGATGTCTTTATCTAATCCACAAATAGTAACAGTTTTAGCTTCAGTCCTTTAAAGGCTAAATAATAATAAGCATTTTCATATTAGTTTACTTTTTTTTTTTTTTTTACTGAAAGACTAACAAGAAAACTGTGTCTCTTTGTTAAAGTCTGGCCTCCTGTAGAATTTACATTGGTTTTCTTCCAGTGACTGATTTCTTCCAGACATTACATACTTCTGTTTGGAATTTAAGCCCATAAGAGTAACATTCAAGATCTTTTTGTCTAGAAAGGTACTTATCACTTGCAATCAAACAGTGCACAGGAAGATTTTTGTTTTAGACTAAATGCTGAAGCAAACTGTGAAAATTTATTAACATTGGAATCCAAATATGCAGTTTTCCCAATCTAAATATTCTCCTGATCAGCTCCCTAATTGGTGGTTCTTCCTCATGTCTCTGTTTTGGAAAATTCAGTATGTGCCATATTCGTTTACTCCATGTGTTGTCAGAATTTGTTAGGAGCATCTGTAAGTTCTATAAGTCTATAAGTAGGTCATCTATATATGTCATCTACATATAAGTCATCTATAAGTAAGATGTTAGGAGCATCTATAAGTATAATCTATAGGTTGCATCTATAAAGTACCTGGCTTCTGCTTGAGAATTCAAAAATTCAATTTTGGGCCTTCATCTCCTCCTCCCACATGCACCTGATTATCTGCCACCTGTTTGAATTCACGATTTAAGCTTTTTTTTTCTTTTTTTTTTTTTCTACAGTTCCCATATACATTGGATAAACAAGGGCAACTCTAGTATTACAACTTTCATCATCCTTGTTATTTTTCACTCTAACTGTTCCCCTAGCTGTGGCAGTCTTAAACCAAACAGAACTTGTATCTGCAAATACTCTTTGCACTGGACTTCATTATTTGTAAACAATCCACTCCTCTTTCTTTTATGTCCTCATCTCACCCATTTAAACATTATGACAAAATTTTAGTTTTTCATGTTCTCGTGGGTATGTTTCCAAGCCAACATTCACAGCTAACACTTTGAGCTTAACTGCTCTACATTCCCTTTTTTTATCTCAGCACTGAACTGTCTTAAGCTTCCTTTTCTTGTCTGAAATGTGATTGATGCTCTTAGGTGAATTTCATTGCCCTGTGCAAGGATGCAATCATGTGAGTGCCATTAACATTTATGGTAGCTGTATAACTAAATCCCTATGCACCACCATGGAAATTTACCCTTCTATCTCCGTCCATTTGCTGGAAGTTGTACACTGTGTAGCTGGAGTAGTTCAAATGCATTAAAAGAAACAAAAAATAGTGATTTTTTTTTTTCTCTCCAGGAATTGTCTCTCATTTTCATTGTGTGCCATTTTTAGGAAATTCCCCATGCCAGCACTGCCACAGTTATAGCTGTAAGTGTAGAGCGCTGCTTCTTGCCATTTTCTGTATCTCACATACTTCCAAGACTTGTAAATCTTGGATGTTCTCCCAGCAGCTGCTAAGGAGTTCCACAGATGACAGCTTAAGTTTAATTTAGTGGTCCTGTATAATGGAAGGAGGTTTTCATTTTAATTTTCATTGTAGATTTGAAACCACACAGGCTGGCAGTTGCCTGAATTGTTACCAAGTGATCAATTAATAGTTGCTTATGAATTTAACCCAATATTCTCAATACAGTTCTAAGTGGATAGGTGTCCACATAGCAATTAACAGTGAAGGAATTATTAGTGTCCTTGCAAAGAATCACTAGGACTATACAGGTCTTGGACTCAAGTCTGTGCTTCCTCAGGATCAAAGACAAAAGCAAAATACTGCTATGGTAAAGAAGCTTTCAGTATCATTTCATGTGCTACACTAATATTTAAAGTAAATTAGATCCATTTTCTGATGCTATTATGGGCTCTCAGGTATGGCCACCTTTTCGTTTTATATAATATGAAGAGAGGAGCRGTTAGCATTTATTCTGTTATTGTAAAGTTCAAATTGGTCTCACTGTGAATTCTCCACTTCCATGAGTTAATTGCATGCTGGATTCCAGGAAAAGRAAGAGTTTTGCTGCTACAGTGGAGAAATGTGCCTGTTTCTCATGTAGATAAACTATAGCTATAGCCAGTACCCTGATGCAGATAAGCAATGTCTTAGCAGTCATCGTATATAAAATGCTGTGTCATTTGATTCCTGTATCTGCAGTCTCTTGCTGACTCCTGGGATGCTTCAGCTCTTCGCTTCCTGGACAAAGCGAAGGCTTGAATCAGAAGTGGCAGCAGCAAGTTAAATACTCTGGGTGCACTTTCAATTTAGAAAACCCTCACTAAGCATTTGGTTTTTACGTGCTTCTAAGTCAAAACAAGTCAAAACAAGCTTTGGTGAGTTGGGATGYATCTCATATTTCCACCTCATTGCTCAGATATCTATTTATATGAATATATTAGTGTATTAGGAATATATCAGTTTAATATTTGTTATCTCTGTGTTGACTAAAGAGGAGGTTATTTAAGTTAGGGTGCACATTGAAAATGTTGCCCATATTTAACAAATGAAGTGCTAGGATTTAACTGCAAAAGCGCATCTACAATTGATCTGCATAGGCAACACCAAYACGTAGGCAGCTTGGGTTTTGGTCACCTGAAAATACAGTTCATAATTTTTAAAACGTTTACAAATTTACCTTTGTTTTGCCATGTAAGTCAGAAAGTTTAGTGTATCTAAATTTCACATAGATTGTGCAGTTTACACAATCTCAATGTGCTGATGGAAAATCTATATAGACAGTGTTCTAAATTTTTATATATGTGTGTATATATATATATATATATATATATATAAAAAATAAATCTGACAGCATTTGGATTCAATGCAGTATAAAAACAATGCTAATACTGGAGAAAGATTTCCAATAGTGAAATAAAAACAAATTGTAAATACCTGAGTATTTAAAAAGACACCTTAAAAAGCTATTAGTAAGAGAATCTACCCTCTGATTCTGAGTAGACTGATTGACACAAATTCTTTTTTTTTGTGTAAGTTATTTTATAAAATCTCTTTTAAATCCTAACAAAAATATTTACTTGGTAATACATCCTGTTTTCCCTATGTGTTACTATCACCGTCATTAGTTCTTGTAATAAACAGGTATTTTTTCCTTCAAGTATATAGGACCTTCATTTTGTTCCTCTAATTTGTGTTCATTTTCTATGTTGAGTCAGAACTTTTTGTATTTTTTATACTTTGACATTACTAGTGAGGATTATTTTCTCAACATTTGAGCTTGAAGTATGAATCAGCCTTCAAATACTGCTTTTATTGAAATATCTTGGTTCTTAGAGGACTAATGCACATTATGGCAATTACTGTTATTTCCTGCAAGAAAGAAGTCTTGTCCTACAGTTGATGAATGATATTTTTTGCAATGATTTGCTCACATTTTGGTCTGTAATTCAGCAAGCCTTGTAAACATTTACCACTTTGAATTCTATTCTGAATAAATGAAGATTTATCAGCTGAACAGTGGTTAGTGTTTTGCTCTAACCTCTCGTCTTTAGCCAGTTGATTCACACATGCAAGTCTTAATTTTTGGTCCTGAGTGATAGCAAGGCAATAGTACTTCCAACTTCCTTCTTTAGAATCGATCTACCATTACATCAAGGTATGTATTATGCAAACTCTCTTAATGTGTATTGCCTTATCTCACATTTCAACTTGAGCATTTACTGAAATCAGGCCTGTTTGTCAAAGCCTGATTTAAAAAGCCTCAAGCCTAAATTTTCAAATCAGTTAAGGATTGCAGTATCCTTTAAAATCCAGTTGTTCACAAATGAACAAATCTACTCCTAATTGTTAGCCATTTGTTTTGAGACTTAACTCTTTGATCAGTCTTCGTCCTATATTTTTAACTAAACATAGGCTTTTAAACTGAGATTTAGTGAATTAATATAATATATAAATACAAAATATTTAAATATTGAAAGTATAATACATAATAAAACGATAAATGATATATATGATATAACACATGTAATGAAAAATCATCTGCTTTTATTTGAAAATAATGAAGAAAATTATTTAGAGTTTTTAGATTTAAATATTTAAAATTTGGGGCTAAAGAAGGCTTTTTTTCTGTCCCGTCAGAATTTCCTTAGCAGTGAGTTCAAAACCTGTGCTCTTTTCTAACCCTTGCAGACCAAAATATGTTTGCTGTTAACACAGTTAGCTCAAAAATGCTTGCATTTATGTCCTCCATTAGCACCTTAATTGAACACAGGTCAGCCTTGATTATAGACCTGCTAACAGACAAGCAAAATTATCTGATAATATCTTTGCACTTAAGTAGCTTTTTTTTCTTTTTTTTCACTTAATGAAGTATTTTGTCATGCGACTCGGACTCCCAGAATCTGGCTCCTGATATAAATCTGTTTCTATTTGCAGTGTGAGGAGATGGATGAGATGAAAAATTCCCTATGGCTCTGAGGGTATCTTCTGTAAATACATGGATTGTTAAAACACATAAGCAAGGTAGATGGTTTTTGCTGATTCATTTCTGCATGAGGATGCCTTCCGTGGTAATACTGCCTCTGTTTTTTCCCACACACAAAAAAAAATAATGTAAGAAAGAACAGAAGCATAAAATGTGATAAAGCTTAATTAATAGACTTAGTTACTTGTGATGCTGCTAAGTCTTATCTGCTTAATTTACGGAAATAAATTAATGTTACTACAGTTTGTGCTAACATGGAAGGGGGTGTATTGGATTCTGTTTCACCTGAGGTAGCACGAACAACTCTTGATAAGTAGAGGTGTATGGAGCTACGCTGCACTGCAGTGTGGAGATGTTCTGGCTAAACTAACTTGTGTGAACACCAAAAAATCATAGCCCACACATGGCACAGTGGAAGATAATTTGTTCTTTTTCTTGGTACCCCTGTCTGGTGTGCTAGCACCTTTAAGTAGCTCCCGGTGCTCAACCCACTTCATTCACAGCTAGTTTGAGCATTTTAAGACTATCCTGCAGCCTGCAATGTGGTTTCAAGATAAAACAGGGGTGATATCTGAAGCAGATTTTTTCCCATGTTAGCTTCCATAGAAACAATTTGAGGACACACAGCCCAGTATAGTCACATCTGCTCATTAATTAATAAATAAAATACGTCTTTAACAAAATAAGTGATAGACCCACAATAGCCTTTTTGTCATTCCTTGAATCCTGGGTTTCCTTATGACAAGAGAACTTCCTTTCACAGGGCAAATCATATTTAGATTTTTGGTAGTAGAAATCTACCCAGTTAGCTAATGACAAGTCAAGGTAGATTCCTTATCATCTCCTTAAAAAATCTTGCCAAAGAAGAGTGCTGCACCACATTTCAGGGAAAGTAGGAAAAACTAGTTTGTTAGAGCATTGCAAGAGAGACCTGCTTCTCCTGGAGAGGTTTCAGAGATCCTAAAGAACAAACAGCAGAGTATGCCAGGTTAATGTAGGGCTTGTTATGTGATATGTGGTAGAATGGAATGAAATAAAACCTTCCATGTAAGAGAAAGAGTTAAATCCCTAACTCTTTTATCATTTAAAGAGTTAAATCATTTTATTTATATTTTACTATTAGATATATACTTAATCTCTCCATGTGATGAAGATAGTAAAAAGACTCATTTGGAGTCGATGGAGTTTCAAGAAAACCTTGACAGACTCTTTCTTTGTATTAGCATACATTAAATTTAAAACTAACAAAACATTGTATAATTATGTACAAAGTTGGTTTGCATTAAGCTATTTAAATACATCACATTAAGCTGTTTAAATAGTTCAAGAAACATGGATTGTTTTCCAAATATATGATACATTTCTCTCAAATGTGACAGATACTTGTGTAAAAACTATTTCATTTCTGCACTGAAAAAGGTTTGGGGCTTTGTGTAACTGAGTCATAATTCCAATATTACATTCTCCAAATGGGAGTAGTCTGGCCATGACTTTTGTGACTTTTTATGAGAACAAATTGAAGTTTTCTTAAAGATTTGATTTCTATAAAGCGACTTGTACTATGTGTATTGAAATATAGTTTCATTTTCAAGATCATATGCCACAAAGCTAGTGGCCTTTACTTCAACAAAAAATGGCTGTGTGCCAYATCTATATATTTTAAGTAATATTACTATGCTTTCATAAATTATGTCTGGAGGATTTAGTTGGCATTTAAGAGCACTCACTCTCTATGGGCAGCAATTTCTCTCATCAGATGCTCTTAAATCTCCAATTACATGAGCTTTACAGAACTTTTGCAATGTATCTATCCCCCGTATTTGCAGACAGTATCTTGAAAGGAAAAACAACACAAAACAAAACATTCGCCCTTCCCTGAAAATGAAAGACTTCCATCTATTTAAATTTCATCATTATGCATACAGATCTAGGTTCTCTTCTTTTTTGTTTTTTTTTTTTTTTTTGAGCTTTAAGAGTTAGTTGATACTATAATTAGTTGGTAATCCTAAGCGTTCAAATCCTGATGAAAAAGGAGCTTTGGTTCTCTGCCTCTCCCTAAGTAATATCCACATCTGCCCATTGCTGGAGAAATACAGCTAATCTAGTGTGAATCCTGTAGCCATTTACAATAAATATGTAGTTCAGGAATTTAGGCATTACCATCTGCTAGCTAKCTAGCTGTGATTAGCGGCTCCAAAAAGCAGCTCTTTTGCATAAGGTATTAAATATTAAAATTAAAGCTTTTTTTTTTTTTTTTTTTTTTTCTTCTTTGTCCATTAGGCAGCACATTGATAACAAGGGTCAGTTACAGTTCATTCCGTGCAATAGGATTACTATTACATGGGCCAGCAGTGAGAGCAGACCTAGATTTTTGATTGTAGACTGAAAAAGAAAGCAGAGATTTCACAGAGAATTCATTGTGGGATATGTTCTGTTGCTTGCTCCTCTCTTTTAATTACCAAATTGAATAAATTCTTCCGTGTCCTGGACCCCTAAAAKCTGTTCTTTTATTTTTTTCAACACAAACTTTCTTATTCAGTCTGCAATTGCAAAATGACTTAACTGAAAGGTCAGAAAAGCAATTGCCAGATTTGCATGAGTTTACAAATGTCAGAGGTGGGTCCTGTCCAGCGTGTTATTTCATGTTGTTTTCTGTGGTGTTTTTGGTGTTAAATATCTGCATTTTTCACACGCCCAGGGTCTTGGGTTGATTGGTTCCCTTGGTAACAGGTCTTGGGTTTGATTGCGTAGGCATGTTGGAGTGGTGCAGAACAGATTACTACAGAAGCACACTGGAATTAGTCTGGAGTAATGGGATGTTGTTTGAGCTGTTACTGAGTTCTTAATTCCATTATCCTTCATATTATTCACATTAATATTGCATGATAGTGAAACAACATCTAACTTACTTAAGACTAATCAAATTTCCTTGAACAATTTAGTTGTTGTCTTCTAACAGAAAATTTTTAACTGAAGGAAAGTAAGCTAACAAAACTCTGAATAAAATGTATGGTCATTGAATAGTGCAAAAAGGAACTTAGTTTTTGATGAGCTAGCTTGTAAAATAGAAATATTAAATTAAATTTAGTTGATGGATTTTCCCATTTATCCTTTCTTTTTAGTCCACAGAACACTTGTGTATTTCTTACCAAATTTTCTAGGTCAGTCTCCTATAATCTTCAAAATTTATATTTTAATAGGGATTACCTTATTCTGGAGGTAGTATTTATGATTGGAGTGAAAAATAGTAGTTAGGTCTAGACAGATAGGAAAATAAGTAGAAATTTTGAACCAGATAAATTTGAAATGGAGGAACATTAGTTGYAGAAATTAAAAAAAATCTTATGCACATAACCCACTGGCACATGCCACATTGCTGTGCATAACTCTCTTGTTCTCCGATGCACAAATTAAACCTTGTACAACTAGTCCTACAATCTCTAGGTAAACACAGCCTGGCAGAAACGGGCACACCTATGCCTACAATTGTGAAGATAATACAAGAGGAGTAAATCCATAGAGTGAAATAATYAGTGCTGAAGTCCTCGTGTTCACAGGACCTGCAATTTGATGGTGCTCCTAAGAACCAGGGCATTAAAAATCCGAGTGCATCAAGGGTGCTCCTGGGTTGCAGCTTCTGGTTTAGTTAGGCCAAAGAGGAGCATGGTGGCATACCTTGAGATCACATCATGAGAATAGATAAATTTGCCTCTCTGAAATAACTGGGAGCTTTGCTTTAAAAACACATTGTTTTTACTCTCAGAGCCAAAACACTAAAAGAAGGACACCCTAAACATTCCTTAAGAGCCCCAACCTTATCACAGTTTGTGTTCATACATCTCCTGGTCTAGGCATTAACACAACCTAAAGCAAACTAAAATAAATCGCTATGGGGCGTAGAGGGGGAACACTACTTTTTAACTAATAAAAGAATATGTACATTTTAAGAAAGCAATAGACTTTTCTGTGTTCCTAACCTCACTTTCTTTGCCACTTTTTGAGGAGGGTAAGTGTTAGTTCTGACGTGTGCTTGGAATCCAGGACTGAACTCCTTGCTGCCCCCTTAGCTTCCCTTTTGGGTCACATATTCATCTGCATAGCCAATGTACCTCATCCTTGGTCTGATAATTACAGTAGACCCCTAGAAAAATATAAAAGAGTTGTGAAACTTTTCTTTCTTGTCCTGAGTTTCCTGGTATACTGCGAAGATAAGTGCCTTCCAATTCCCTTATGTGCTAAATGTTTGGAAAATCAGCAATAAACCTGTTTTGTTTTGTTTTGTTTTGTTTTGTTTTTTTCTTTTGAGGAAATTACACTCATCCCATGCCATTTCTTCCAGCAAAGTTCCCCAAGGGGAACTTTTTCAAGGGATCACATTCCTCTGAGGTATTTCCACTTCAACAGGACTTTCTAGTAAGGGACTTTCCCTTATTCCTGCCTAGAGAGATACAGCCCTGCCCAGTGCCAAGGACCAAGAAATACTCAGCAAAACACCTATTTCATTAACTCAGGCAGAATCTATAGCTAATATACAGGCAAGCATATCACATTTGACTTTGGAGAAGGATCTAGCATTGAGTAATTCAAAGACACATACGGTGGAGAGCACTCATAGCTGTCTCTTTTGGGCAAACTGGCCCCGTTTTCTCAATGACAACTATGGCATGTGCACACTGTGACCAGCACATTCATTGTGCTTTTCTGGTTTCAGTAAGGCTATTTTTAAAAGTGGTGCCCTTAAAAAAATCACAGTACCAAAGAACTGCTGAAGTGCAATATTGGCACAAAATGTCTTATGTTTTGTAATTTTTATTCTTAATAATTTATTCAGTATTACTAGCAATTGATTTCTTGCTGTAAGTTTAAGTAGTTCCAATCCACTCTATTATAATGTATTTAATATACTAATGCAGAAGCATAACCCCCAAATATATTTATTGTGTGGAAATGTAAAACCACATGGTATGTTTTCTTAACCATATGGAAATTAATCTGGCAATGTTTCCTGTTTCTTGCATTTCTAACAACTTGTAAACTTTGGAAAGAGATTTCTGGCTTTAAATTGTACCTGAAAAGTTCCTGTGTCATCTAGATGATAAATCATGATCTAGTTTCAGAAAAAAATATGTTAGGAAAACTTCTGCATTGTCRTTTAAACAGTGTGGCAGAGTGCTCTCAAAACTAATTTGTTTTCATGTTGTGCTACCAGCTCAGGCTGTGTGGTGCTCAGGTGTTAATTATTTTTTCAAAGGCTATTTTTTTTTTTTTTTTCAGATATTGTGGGCTAATCTTCAGACTGTTAAGATTTCTCTCAAGGTTCAGGCACTATCCTAGTTCTCTCCCATCTCCCTCAATGCACAATTTGTTCTGTTGGTTTAGCCTGAGTGGTGTTTGAGCAGTTTCTTTCCCTGCATGTTGGTGCTGGGGCCATCTCAAGTGAGGCTTGTTTTCTGTTGGTAAATCTTGGTGATGCATAATACAGATCAATAATGACACTGTAGCATGGGTAAATGATAACATGGTAGCAGAGTGTTCCTCATATCTTCTAGTGTAGACAGTGAYGAAGGATGGGAAAAGTTGACCTGGAAATGTACTCATAAATGTTGTTTTATTCAGAATTTGCAAATGTGCGGTTTCTAAATATTATTTACCTTTATTTAAAGTGATGAGGCATGTGATGAGAGAATTCATCTGTGATTAGGTCACTGCTCAGCTAGAAAATCGGTCTTCTTAATTTTTGATGAATATCGATGTTGTTGCAAAGCTCAAGCGACAATCACAACGTTTTACCGTGTCCCCTTGCCATGCCATGAGTTCTCATGAGGGGCTGACACTCCATCTCTAAGATCGATATAAATTCAAAGCAGCAACAGGTCAGTGGACTTGTTTGCACTAAAAACTTATGACTGAGAGAGAGATTTAGCACAGCTATGCCAGCAGCAGAGGATTGGGAGTCTTAAGCCTGTAAGCCGTCCACAATACAGCTGCGCAGCTGGAAGGCAGATGGCTTATACAGCATGCCATAACTCTGCCTTTTCTTGCCCTGCCTGTCAAATGTAGTGTAGACATGGGAATTTAAATGTAGGGCTTCAGATCAGTCATTTCCTACACTGCCCAGGCAGAAGAGAGGGGGAAAGTGTACAGTTTCCTTTGGATTTCTCCTCTCTGCATTAAGAATTTTACATCTAAATCCCCAATATTTAGCATTGTTCTTTAATCTCTTTCTATCCTAAAGGTAGCATAAGTAATCTGAAAAACATTTTGCATATTTTTCCTGACTTTCTTCTTCTTCTTCTTCTTCTTCTTCTTCTTCTTCTTCTTCTTCTTCTTCTTCTTCTTCTTCCTACTTCAGACTTTTTTTTCATTATAGCAATTTTATAAAAAATAGAGATTAGTATTAAGGAGAGAAATCAAGATTGGCAGTACATGGAGAGTTATAAGTACTCAGAAAGAAAAAAAAGAAAAGGATAACCTACAGAAGGAACTGAGTTATTGCATAGGTGAATATTGCAAGTTCACTGTGCTTTTCCTTCTGCATGAGCAGGCTTTATTATATAAAATATAGCCTCTTCAGATGCAACAGCCTTTCCCTGAAGGATCCTGAAGGGACTAAGTAGTCTATTCAAACATCTTGATGTTAGGAGAAAAAAAAAAGTATAAAGAATATAAAACTAAATYGTAATTTTAGCTGTTACACAGGCTAAAGGATGGGTAAAAGCTGTGTCTCTGCCAGTGAAAGGGGCCTGAAAAATCGTGTGTCAAGTCCCTTCCAAAAGCATCAAGGTCAGCTCTAAGGAGTGTATTTGTGAGAAGCTGTTATTTATGGAGTTGAAATCCAAATTTGCACAATGTTCCTAAGTGCAAATTTGCATCAAGACTATGACATTATCATACAGCTTGTGAGTATAAGTAGAGCTATCTGTCCGAGTACTCATTTATAGGTTCATGTGAAAATGTAATTCTGTCCTTAGTTAATAAATACCTTATCCTTCCATTTAGATAGTTGAATAGGAATAATTTTTAATGGTTCAAGATAAAACTTTTGCCCTTAAAATGTCTCTGTCTTCTAAAAGCTGACCATTGAAACTGCATAGTACCCCATCAGCTACTGTCACTCAGTGACTTCCAGATCAGCTGTGGTCATTTTATAATTGAAAGCTTTATCTTTAAGCACATGTTCTGCTTCATAAGTGGACAATTCTATTGTCTAACCACCTTCAAAGAAATTTCTTATCCTAGGATTCTAAAAGAGTCCTCAGAAAAGTTTTGCCAATCTGCTTTTTCTTATACTAATATTAATAGCACATGTACCTGTATTAGTATTGTCTTAAAAAGTTGATGCTAAATTGTGTTCCTGCAAGCAAAGTTTGTTAATTTTGACAGTGTAATCATTATACATTATCAGTATACACATACATAACCTGGACTCTGGATGGCCTGCTGAAGTCATGCTGGCACTAAGAAGTGATTTTGTGGTTAAAGAACTAAGTGGTGTAAGAGAATATCAGTTTGATAATAGTAGGAGCCCTATCTGCTCCCACAAAACCTGAGGACATCCTCAATGCCCTACTTTTATTCTTAAAGCAGGAACAATTCTCCCTGTCTTATGTTTCAATGACCAGATTAAATTATAAACTAGTTAGCACAAGAACTGACTGCATGTGTATACACTAACAGATGTGTGTATATAGATGTTGCGTCTATACATATGGAGAGGCACTATAGAGTGCTGCCCCTCCTTTAGGACTCCTCTGTGCTCCTGCAGTTACACAGATCTTCAGTCATGTGATTTAATTATCTTTATTTACAATTCTGAATAGATGGGGTAGGTTGGTTAACAATATAACATGTTTAAAGAACATATTTAAAGGTTAGAAGTATGTATTAAGTGTCTCTTGCCTTTGAGTCTCTTCAAATCCTTCAGCTTCTCAAATCCTTCAGCTTCTCAAATCCTTCAGCTTTGGAGATGTAATTTAATAAATACAGACCACTTGCAGATATACAGACTGCTTTGCAGCTACAAGCCATTTTTTGTTGTAACTACAAAAAGATTGAATTCAGTTTCTAGAAAGTAGCATATATATTATTATTCAAAGTCTGCTACATTTGTTGATCTTTACAACCTCTTTTTTTCTTTTTTCCTTAAATTCTTTTCTCTTTAAACTCTTGTTTCAAAGGCCTATATACCTCAAAGTCAAAGCACAGCAAATTCTGCCATACCTGCCTAATGTCAGTAGGTTTGTTTATAAGACTTTTATACATTAAAAGTAAAGAAACAGCCCTTTCCATATTAAATGTAGAATAAAAGTAATAGCAGTCTCAAGTCAATTGCATGATCCTGTGGGGCTTTTGGCCAAAGTAAATGAGGAGGTTCTAAAATGTAGGGACGAGAATTAAAACACTTCTGATTTACTTTTCCCTTTGCCTTGAGAAAAATCTCTAATGTTTTTAAAGAAAACTATTTGAAGGGAGGCAGAGGGATTAAAAAAAAGTCCAAATTTCAAAGCTATTGTAGTTAAGAGAACCGCATGAGATTTTTCGGTGTTGACAGTAATCAAAAAGAGTCGCTTTTAATGCTGTTTTCAAAGGTATCAGGAAAAAAGTGCTTTTCTGTCATGGAAAAATATAATTTGGTATTAAAAAAAAAATCCAAAAAATGGTTATATGAATCCCTTCCATTAATATTATTAAAAGCAGATTACAATAGGCAAATGAAAATTAGCATCTTGCTTGTAACATCTCTGAACTGTCAGCAGAGAGTGGCGAGGAAAGCAGAGACCACTAAGGAAGCAGTAATGCCATTGTGGCTACCAAACTCTTGCAGATTTGAGTAGAAGTAAAGGTTGGAGGGTGCATCAGAGAAGCTGTCTCCTCTCAGGAGATATTTGCACCCCATTAAATCAGTAAAGCAGGTGTGCATTGCCATAAAAAGATAGTCTAGTTTTTATACTTGCAAGCTTTTCTTTAGTAAAAGATTACATATAGGTATTTTACAGAATCGGCTCTTACCATTTTTCTCTCTTTCACTTCACCATGGTCTCAAACCAGTAATTTTGGCTTGAACTGGAGATATGGGTAACAAGTATCCCAGGTAGTGGATACCCGTCCCTTGTATTTAAATTAATTATCTTTACCTCTTCTAAGTATACATTTTCTCTCTTCTTCCAATGCAGTATGTTATGACTCTTCTTCAGGAAATGTGCAAAGGTCACAAGAGGCTAACCTGGAGTGAAAAGTTTAAAATTACCTRAAATTTCTTACAAAATTTGATGCCTACTGGATGTCTCAGGCCCTCAGGTGAGATTTAGGAGGAGTTAAATTTTATTCTTTAGAAGAACAAAAGTCTTTCCTGTATAACATTCCTGCACATTCCCAACATCTTTCAAATATTTATTGAGATTACAATTCTTTGAGATATAGCACTGATGGCATTTGTTGGAAGTGTTGTTCTTAATTTAAACAATAAACTTTTATTATTGCTTTTTAAGTACTCCAATGCAGAACATTTTTTACTGATGTGACCAGGGGTCTTGTGTTGCGCTGTTATTGAGGTTTAAAATCTAGATTACAAACCAGCAACTCATTGTAGATTGTGTAATGCGTGGCAGTGAACAAATCGTGAGCTCAACATTGAGCACATTGAGCAACCAGCATCAATAAGGTGAATTTACAGGGGCATTTCAGTCTTGTCCTGAAACCTCAGAGGTGTGCTCTGTAGCAACACTGACTTTTTTTTTTTTTTTTTTTTTTTTTT
>NW_020455921.1:2297859-2325721 GCF_003342845.1 Nothoprocta perdicaria | reverse complement strand
CCCTCTCTCTGTTTCTGTCCCCATTAAATTATTAGTTGACTCATCACTACTCCTCCTCCTGCTGCCGCCGCCGCCGTCCCCTGCTCAGATCNTGTCTTATCTCAAACCTATGTTAGAAAAATGCCTCTGATTTCCCCTCCGCCAGCCCTTCTGCCACACAGGACAGCAGTGCAAAGGTGTCCCAGCCACAGCATGAAGGGCTGAGAAGGGCAAGCTCTTACAACGGTTTTATGTTATTTAAGGATTCATATAATTCAAAGGAATTTTCTAATTAGTGTAGCTTTTGGGGTGCATTGAAGGGCTACGCTATGGTTCCCTACAAAGTGAGGGAAACTCTTGCACTTAAAAAGAGAGGGAGGGAAATGTGCTTTGTRTGCTTTTGGATTTGTCCCTGAAATATTTGATGGGCTTAAATTAGTGCTTGCAATTCTACATATGGAATATATGATGTACTGTGTAATACAATGACAGGCGTACGAATCTTTCCACCTATGGTGCTAAAGGCTGCAATATAACCTTATTTAGTTACTCTCCTGAAAAATTTCATATCTGGAAAAGCAGAAATAGGTGGATAAATAAATCAGTTATTTTCATAGCTTACCTTTTTTTAGAAAGTTGTGGGCACCCTGCAGATCAGTCAGCTCGAGCTAATGCCCACGATCCTCCACGTGGATGCTATTGCGCTGTGTCATGATGCAGTTGTGGTTTCAAGGTTATGCAGAAGAGGATACCTGCTATAGGCCCCCCGTATTTGGAGGAATTCACAAGGTCCTGCTCTTCCAAGGCTATTGTGGTCATTAGGTAACCATTGTGGCAGCGTTTTAAGGGGTACTGGTGAGCATCTTTAATATTAACTACTGTGTTTTAAAGCACACTTGAGCTGTGCTTGTCCTGAGTGCAACAACAGGGCCTAGTCGTCTCCTGCCCATGACCCATTCCGTCTTGCCCTATGCAGAGGCAGCACTTAAGTGCCTCTGTCTTGACTTATTTATTTTCTTACATCTTCTTTGCTGTGATTCCACAAGTCTGCTTTGTAGATTCTACTTGTGAATTCCATGGTGATCAAAAACATTGCTCATAATGCAGGAAGGGGAAACGGGCTTGTCAAACTTCCAAAGGTTTTACAAACAGTGCATGAGCAGTCAGAGCGAGTTGTCTTTTCTCCTCTTCATCTTCTGGTCACAGGACTGGTGCTGTTCAGGTGTTAAAGGTATTTATGTATGAGGTAATCCAAGATAAATAATCTTGAGAATTTCTGGGTGGATTTTAAAGTCAGTTTAAGTGATTWTTTAAAATTTGCTCTTTGAACTGACAGAGAAGGGTACAGGGCTTTGTTATGTTGATAGTGTTCCATTGCATTTCTTGTACTCTGACTTAAAATCTTAAGGTAAAATTTGTCATTAGTATACAGATACAGTTCCATAATCTACTAACTTAAATGTGGCTAAGTACTATGGCTAATAAAAAAAAAAGCTTTATAAAAAACAAAAAGCTGATATAGATATAGATATAGATATAGATATCAATGTAGACTTCAGAATATTATCAACAAATGCTGTTTGAAAAAGCTACAGTGAACTTGAAATTTATTCTTAGTTGTGCAAAACTTTTAAATCTTTTTTTTCTGAAAATCAAGTGCTTAAGATATTTACATAAGGAACTGAATTTTTTTGGGAACGGATTCAGGAGGAGTGTAGAAGGAATGCAAATATAAATAAATGGTAAGTGTTTCTAGAGTGCCTGCAGTTGCTTTTCCTTATGGTCTGTATTTTTTCTAAGAATATTGTCCAGTTGAATTTCAATTTGTTTTCAAACTGCTGCTGGTGATTGTTTGAATAAAGGGGACATGAAAACTTTGGCTGTTAAGTTGGACACCCTTTCTTCTTGGATATGCATGCTAAATAGTGACAGAAAACATGTCAACATTTCCTAGTTAGCAGAAAAGGATGATCAATGGTTCTGTGATAATTAGTACAGTTGACAGTCAATCAAAGTGATGAAAATAAAAAGCTCTGATCAAAAGATCTTTTCTTCTGTGCATTATAAATCAGCAAAAGCATTGCCATCTCTTCATAATGCCAGTTAAACAGGAATATTGCTTTGGCAAAAAAAAAAAAAAAATCCTTATATCATTAAAGGGCAATGGAATTTAATCTCCTGAAATATTTACTTCTCTTTCTTATTTCCGTATATAAAACATTTTTTGAAAGGAATACTTGTTCTCAAGAGTGAGGCACTTTTTTAATGGCTAGGGAAAGCATAAAGATGTATATAAACTGGTTGAACAATCATGTACAAACAACCAAAATTAGCAAGGTTTTTGGAGACAAATAGCTATGTCAAGAGAAAAAATAGTTAAACTTTAAAAATCTGTAACATTATCAGGAAAAAAAGCAAAGCAGTGTGATAATCTCTTTTCCTAGAAACTTCCTCCTTGCTTCTGTTTGCCAGATTTCTGGGAAGCTGTGGAAGCTGAGCTTTGACAGATTCCATGGATAATGAATTTTTACCTTGTCACAATGTCTGTTTTCAGTAGCACCTTTGACTTTCATTTATTTAATTTCACTGCCAGAGTTGGATGACTCATGATATTTGTAAGTACTCTCATGATTGAGCCCTACTATGTAAGATTTTTGCGGGCAATAGTTTCATTCTACATAATGTTCTACAGAACAGTAGTCAAGAAAAATGAAAAAGACAAAAACATGCTATAAGACCCGCCTATGTACAAATCTTATTTTTAAAACATGGGGGTGGAATTGTATGAGCAATTGCCATCAATAACATTTTATTTCTCTAAAGAGTGAATGAAGCACTGGAGAGCTAATAAAAGTATGTATGGTGAAAGATTTGTTTTCTTTAACCTCTACCAACAGTGAATCCAAGACTGTAACTAGAATAATGAAATGCAGAGATTCATTTTTCAAGAATGGTCCCCTTGTTTGTAAAGCATTAAAAGGCATTTGTTTCCCCTTCACTAATATAATTATTAATAATAATGATTGCTTATCACATGAGCTACCAAGAATGTAGTCAAGAGAGAATACAAGGCCATGCTCTGGGAATTTGCTACTCACGCAGTTTGCTTTCTTTTCACTTATTGTTGGATAAAGCTGCACAAACAATTAAAAATGTTCCCAAATGGTCTTTATATTGATTTCTATATGTGATCATACTTGGGGTATTTCATGTCCTTTTTCAGTGGATATTCAAACAGCAGGATTTGTAGGAACAAATGTTTGATGAAATTCCTACCACTCTCAGAAGTAAATTCAAAAAGAAAAGGAAAGTGCCCACATATTAAATAGCTGTTTGCCCTAATCATTCACTTTCTAGAGCAGAATCATTTGGCAAAAAAAGAAAGTGGATCAGACTGAGGGGAAGAAAATAATCATGAAAGAATATGAGAAGTGAACCCTATCTAGGTGTTAGGTAAATAGCAGGACATCTCCACTGTGTATTACCAAATAATCAAACCATTGGATAAAAAATTAATTCCAAATATTATATTCTCTGTATATCTTTGGAGCCTGATTATRGAGCACTTTTTAAAAACCCAGCTTTTTTTTCTTTTGTATTTGGAGTGATATGGCTATGTTCTGATTTAATTAGTTTGCCTCTTTTTGCTTATAAGCAATTTATCAAGAATCTTTTTTGCTTGATACCTAATCATCTCGACTAGGGGCATTCTAGTTAGCTAAAACATATAGGAAGTTCAAATATTCTCTGTCAATGAATATACAGCAAGTTATGAACTCTTTTAGGATAATGAATGCATGTTCAGTGCAGATCATGTGAGAGCTGCATTTCTATATGTCATAATTGTCAATTGGCTTCCTGTCTGAAAAACGGGAAAATGGTCAAAAAGAGCYGAGCAGAAACCATTTCATTATCTGAATAAGCTTTCAGAAGTGTAATTTACCAACACTTCCCTAAATATATAAGCAGAATTACTCTCCTCTTGGGATTCCTGCCACCATTTAATTTATGTTTACTTTAACCTTTGGCATTTTATTTTCTAATAAGCCTTCAAGAAAGAATGGAAACAAAACATTCTTTCTAAAGCAAAGGACAAATTGATGAAGAGTAAGTACATTCTTATGGCCCAAAGTCTGCAATGTTTTTGGCTGCAGTATCACACCAATAAACATCACATTCCCTGCGTTAGAAAGGTTTGTTTGCTTTACAGAAGCACTTGTAGGAGATTTATTTACAGGTAATAATATCAATTTACTATCTCTTCTCCATTTCAGCTGATACAGATTTCCATAGGTTATTTATTTGTGGAACACCAGCTGTGTCTCTTTGGTTCTGATTCAGCATGTAGTATTTCTGAATAGACTTTTTTTTTAATTGAAAAGTTGTCCTTAAACTTAAATCCTTCTATTTGTTCATATATCAGACTGTTCTCCCATTTGTGACCCACATAGCTTCTTAACTTGATCAGGCAGTGGTGAAAAGTCAAAAACCAAAATACTAGCCCCCCAAAAAAGTAAAAACAGATGTTTTTTCTTAGATTCTGTTACCACTTCTGATTCTGAAAAGTCATCTCTGACTTTTCTTTCGTCACGTGCACAGTCAGAGTCTCAAGCCTGAATTACCTTCAATGTACTCCACGATGATGGGAGTCTAGCCAAGAGCCCTGTTCTTTAAAGCTACACAAGGATATGGAGCGTTTCTTTGCCCAAATATCTATGTGTCTTGAATGACGTTGCTAGTAACTTGGTGATCTGCAAGCACACTTTTAAATGAACTAATACTCAAGTGCTAGAAATCCCTTCTGCTTTTGCAGCATATGAGGTGAGAGCCCTTCCAGGCAGGTCCATGTCCAAAGGCGTGTGCCAGGCTTGGGCATCTCGGCCAAAAAGAGGGACACGTTTCCTCTCCAGCAGTTGTAATTAGTACTCTGCCTGTGTGGAAATTAATTCAACGTAGTGCCTATTTCCTTGGTCATTAAGCTCAAGCAGTAAGGGACAGACACCTGATATGAGTAAAAATATACAGACCATGCAGTTGTCCCTGGGATGCATTTGTCCTAAATGACTACAGGATTTCCCTGAGCTGTTTCATATTTTATTCTCAAAAGAGAAACAAAGTTAATTGCTGAGACCTTGTGTCTTAGGGGATGCCATGGCTAGCGAGAGAAATATTCTTCACAGCCATTACCTTCTCATAGTAATTTCTTGCCAGACCCTCAAGGTTAAGCTGTCGGTGTCCGTATACAGCAGATTATATAAGATCATAATTTTCCACCATATACAAGCTGTTACTCTGAAAGGTATATTCTGATGTTAAATGAAAATACACTGCACTGTACTATAATCATTCATCCGGAGACATAAAAGTTCTCTACATTGTTGTTATTCATGTTTAACAGAAGATTAAAAGGAGGCATGCAAAGGTGAGGCGGTTTGCCCAGGGTTACAGTCAGCAGCAGTTATCCTGGTCTGAAAGCCTCTTCTGAAGTTTATAAGCTAAAATTTTAAGTGTCTGTTATGCAACTTAATGCAGTGAAAAGCTTCCTTAATCATGTGTAGTGGCAACACAGCCATAGGATTCAGAGGTAGCCTAAATGTCATTAGCTTAGATACGATTACAAGATAGCGATTTAATAAATGACTGTGATGGAAATCCCATAGACAAGTTCAAATCTTCCCGTGGGACCTAAGTACAGCTAGGTTTTACAGAAGCAGTACTCAGTAGTACTATCTATAGAGTCAAGCAATTTTTTTTTGTTTGTCAAAACCTGAATATTCTTAACTCCTTGTTAACTTGAGCTAAAAAGCTCTGTTTGACTTTTTAAGCATTCATTTGAGGTTTATCCTGCTATTTTATTTTATTTTATATTTTATTTTATTTTATTTTATTTTATTTTATTTTATTTTATTTTATTATTTTATTTTATTTTATTTTATTTTATTTTATTTTATTTTATTTTATTTTATTTTATTTTATTTTATTTTATTTTATTTTTATTTCAATTCTTTTTTTTTTGTACTCAGAAAACTTTTTAGATCATTAAACCTGAAAGAAAGCCCTATTATTCTTATTGTAATAAACTAGAGAAAAAGACAATCAACATTTTATTTGAGAGTGCCAAATAATAGGTTTTTGACAAACAATTAGACTTACTATGTATATACATATATAATAGTTGATATATGTATAGAAGTATATTTTGTGCCGCTGACTTTTGCAATATTGCTAGTATGGTACAATTATATCTGCTATAGGCAAAGACATGGAATTTTCATGGGCACTGGGAAATAATCTGGAGCTTTGCAACTGCCAAGGGCTTTCCACACTTTTTTTTTTTTTTTTTTTTTTTAATGCTTTTCCAGAGCTTTTCAACACTATCCCTTCTCTACTCATACTGGCCAAGAGTTTTTCTGCTCCCTTGCCCAACTCAGGAAGCCACCACTGTCCCCTCTAGCAATAGCAGTTGGCAAAGCCGGAGACCGCAGTGCTGTGACCCCTTCCATGCCCCTAGGTTTGGGGAACAAGGCTAGCGGAGAGACTTGCTCCGTCTGGCAAGATCTTATTTCTGTCTGTTCTCCCTCTTCATCAGTCTGGGATTGTCCCCAGAAGGGAGCACACCTCTCACCACATGTAGTTTTGTCTATATATGTTTAAGCAATTTACCAGATTATCTGTCTTGACAAGTTACAGTGGCTTTCTGGGTTTGGGAAATGTATGCCACACCACGTGCTGATCTACAGTGTTAATGTGAGAGATAAATAAGCATTTCAGTCTCACTGTACTGGCTGAGAGAAAGGCCTTTCTCAGGTACAACTTGCATTCTCCTACACCTACCATTTTAAAGAAAGACCTTTATAAATCAGAACTTGCAGGGCACAGTACTGTTCGAAGCAGGGCCTCTGCAATGCTTTTTCATCAGCCATCACAAATGTCCCAAATTTCAGGACAATCCATCAATGTTTTTAAGAGGGAGCACGGAGTATCTGGAGAACACATCCAGATTCTTTCATAAGAAGGAAAAATCAAGCAAAATCAAACTTCTTTTGATGACAGATAGATAGTAGGTTCTGGCATCTGTGCAGGTATTTTCTACAACATAGCACTTTTATTCATGATTAATTTCAAGGCCAGATCAACAGAACTTGATTGCTTATTATCRTTTTGCAGTGTTTAGGCAGTAGGGACCTTTTTAAAAATCTACTTAGGTACTGGCCACCTTATATTAACTAATTAATTTACTAATAAGCATCATTATGTAACATTTACATTCCTGCCATTGTATCTAATTATCCTCTCCAGGATGTGGGCAATTGTCTGAGTTGTACCTGTCTACAACTTGTGCTTTTCTTGGTACAAAAGAAGGGTTTTTTTTAAATAATAAAAAAAAAAAGCAATATTGGAGCTGAAACATTTCACTAATATGAAAATGAATAACCGCAGTATTTTTGCAGAGTGGTTATGCAGCAGACACAGAAGGATAGAGGATTTTGGCAATGCACACAGCAAAATTACTAAGTAATAACTAAAATTGCTTTTGAATACTCTCACTACCACTCTAGTCTCCATCTCTGTCTTTTGCCTATCAAAMAGCTTAGAAAGTAGTCACAGAGACCAACAAAAGCACAACTGGTTGAAACTATGCAGTTGAAACTTGTCCATGTTGTTACCCTGGTGACTTCACTCCTGCCATTAACCCAATGACTTATCACACGCTGATGGACTTGTGCCTTCCTAGACTTGATGAATTCTAGTTATCTGCTCTGATTTTTTTCTCCGATTTTCCAGCAGCTTTCTTTTTTGCAGACCATGACTCTTCAGGTCAAGAGTTTCCATGTAGCACATGTAGAGGATAGTTCAGGTACTCAAAGAAGCACAGCTGTGACAGCTGCAAATCTGTTGGGATAAAATAGTATTATATTGCAATGAGACCCCATAGAGACTCAGATTTCATTTAGATCACTTAGACTTAGTTTGGGTCATTTATATTTAGTATCCCTGTGTAGCAGTGAGTTGTGTAGCCTTGCCCTTCCAATGTCATATCTGAGCAGCACGGATCATTCTGCTGCTGCAGTAAAGGATGACAAGAAATAGTTGTGATAAACCATTATTTGCATATTATGATATGTTTATAAATCACAGGAATTGTCCTAGCCCACATTCAGCAGGTGGGTGGATTGTAGGGTTTTTGATATGGTACAAGGCAGGGTGTAAGCAGATTTTTTTTTTTTAAAGAAATACATCTTCAAGCAAACGGTAATCTGTATTCTATGTAATACTGCACCCGTGATATAGTCTTTTATGAAAGACCTTATCATCTAGAAGTCCATTCCTTAAAACTGTACTGCGGAAGATGAATAGTCATGGTAACACGTATACATATTAAGGATGGGATGTACATAGACAGTAGTGTGAATGATAAGTTATCAGATAAAATAATGCCTAATAAATATGTAAAGTTTACAGTTCGTAACTTTTCAGTTTGGTACATATACATTTTTTTAATAAGTTTATAATATCTTTGCTGTTCTTTCCTTCTTAAAATGCTCTAGTAGATTCTATCTTGCATTTCATTTCCACCTTTTCTTGACAAGTAATAAGGGACAATGATTTATTGCAGATGATATAATGGGGTTTTGCAAGACAATAGTTACTACTGTACACTGCACTGTGTTAGTGGTATAGGGGAATAAACCATGATACATTTGTCAAAATATTCCCTGTATTAAAGATTTGAATGCCTTAAACATCAGTCTATTAGAAGTTACCTAAGTATGCTCCAAAAAGTTAATCCCTGAAGGCTAGATGAAAAGAGCTTTCTCTTAAACGTCATTCAGCTACAGTTACAGGATAGAGGGTGACAACACCATGTGAAAGCCATTCACGCAAACTGTCATTTTACATTTCCAGGAGGAAAAAGATTTAAACCTTCAGTTTATATAACATTTTTTTCTTATCTCTTTCCCCTTCTCCCTTGACCCTTCCAGAATATATTTTCTCAGCTATTTCTTTGGGGCAGAGCCTTAGCTCTCTGTATGTTTTCTGTCTGACATTCTGGTCTGCACTTGTGACCCAGCTGAGTGGAATATGGAATGTGTAACAAGATAAAGGTCTGAATCTCTTCCAGACAACATCAGTTCTCTGGAAGCCTAATGGCAGCTATTTAAATAGAATTACTTTTGGTGTGTACCTCAATTTACATTGGGAAGAAAATTGATCCAAAAATTACCCATGCCAGATTACCTATTAGAATAAGACAAGTGATATTAACTCTGGGTTGGTGTGTGTGTCTTATATGCTGCTTTTCTCTCTTGATTACAGAGAGAACTGCAATTCAGATAGCTGAGAGTATCAAAATTCAAGGCCTCCTATCCTCAGCTGGAGTTATCATTGTGCTAGTTTCTTCCCACAAAGCACTATCACCTGACTGGTAGTAGTGGTGATGAGTATCTTTTGTTATTTAAAAATTCATTCCTTGGAGCAGCAGCACATATTTCTTGTGAGAAAAAAAAAAAAAAAGAAGTCATTGGTCAAAAAGAAGCCTCAGTCCCTGTCCTGCCCATACCACTCACTCTGTTAATATTTACTGCTCACTACATCTGTTGTTGGAGTAATAATGCAAGGTTAGGTACTGAGAATACAGCACATACCTCCTCTCTCTGGTACTATTAGGTTGTGATATATACTGTCATTCAGCTGCTGAGAGCCCTTCCTCACCATGCAGATGTACTAAACATGGACATTGTGACACAGGCCTCTTTAGTGCTTTTTATCAAGAATGTTTAAAAAAAAATTAAGCATCCCACTTTTCAAGTTTTGCACAATTATAAAAAAGACACACTTCCCAGGCAACCTGTATTACAAAGAAAAATGATTATAGCATTCAATTTGTGTTACAGCTGGTAAAATGAAAGCTAGAGATTTCATTTTATTCACTAGGGGGTTCTGAATTAACTGTTTTGATCAAAGGAAGAAATTCTGACTTGAGACTCAAAACCTGTTCTAAGACTCAGACATTATCCCTGACCATTATGGAAAGCTTTTTACTGCAAAGTAAGATTCRTCTGTGTAGCCTTTCAGATTAATCTTGGGAGTCTTTCTTTTACTTTAATGCGTATGCGTGTGTGTTTTGCTTTTCTTTCAAATAATGTCTAGGACTATTCATGTGCAAGTCATGTCCATATGTAAAARTCTTAAGCTCAGTGCTGTGGGGTTTTCTTCTTTATTTGAATTAATTGCCACATCAGGAAGTCTAGCCTGAAACATGAGATAATACAATCTGTTGCTTGCTARTGTTAACTACTGTGTATTATGGACAAACACCACTCCGTTACTACTGGTTATCCATTGCCATCCTATGACGCCATGGATGTTGAGGAAGGAGGGGCAAGTTATTTTGTAAGTCAAACTTAAGAGCAACTTTTGTAGCTCTTTAAGTGATCTGTGTTTCAAAAACCTCAACATCCCAGTGAGTGAAGGTAGTACCTATGTGAGCATAAGAACTTGAAGATTATTCTATGCAATAGTTGAACTAGTGGAAAATATACTTACTCCAGGTAGCCTTGCAATCATGAAATAATTTTACTTCTGTTGCACTGTTGTTTTTTAATGTATATCATAGATGCCAAAAGAATATGAGAAGCATGATTTGAGAAATACGAGTATGATACAAGAAATATCCAGCAGATGTAACTTTTTATTTTACGTCCAGTATGTATTTTGGGGGACAGGAGCACATAATGTATGAAGAGAGCCTAAAAAAATGGATTTATTTAGCTTGGAAGATAGAAGAGTGAGAGGGAATCTAATTGCTGACTTTATGGTAAAGACAGACTTTTCTTGGAGGTGTATTGTAAAAGAATAAGAAGCAATGGAGAAGAGGAGGATCAGAAAAAAATAGCAGGGATAATTCCAGCTAGCCACAAAAAATATCTTCACTACAAGCTTGTGGGTTCTCCATTTTTGGGAGACATTCAAAATGTGACTGGACGGTGCTGTAGCAGAGGAAAATATGGATTCTCCTGGGGTTTCTTTGAGCAGGGAACCCTGCCAGTAAGCACTCTCCTGTGCCTCAGCACAATATTACAGCCTCTCTCCTGGAGTAGGACCCATCTGCCAGACACATGCAGCTCTGGAAAATGTGGCTTCTGGAGCATGAAATTCAGTGGTGAGGTGTGTCTGGCATATGGGGTCCTTCAATGAGCCACGGAAGAATTATGTTTTAGTTTTAGGTATTAGGCTGGAGTCAGGGAATCATACACAGATTAAAGCTCTTTCTCTTGGATGGCAGGTACCATAGTGAGAAATAGGAAGTTGGAGGAGGGGTAGCAGTAAGTCTACACTGAATTCATACTTCATAGGACTCAGCAGGTTTGTCCTGGCTGTATTTTACATGGAAATATGTTACTCACCGTTGATGCTACATATGCAGTTCTGCCACTGAGGCCATTTAGGAGCAGCCCCACAGACAATCTCTTTAAATGAAGAGCAATAGGCCACACAGTTGGTGCCTACCTCCAGTTACCTCGGTGAGGACATTTAGAAAGAACTGCACATTCATGGAGAAGACAAAGTTTTCACAGAAACACACATTTCTCATTCAGGCACACGAGAGGAGGCTATTTTTTTCTGGATATATTGATTTTTGGTGTGTATCTTGGCTTTCTTCTCTGTTACAGTCTCTTCTCATTTCAGCTTCACATAGTGCTTTCTTAAAGGTTAGCTCCAAATAGTTTTACATTTCACTAGCAATCTGGGGATGGAAAGATTCTACATCCATGTGCTTTTTTTATTTCTTTACTCATGTATTTCCCACTGGTTTGTTCTTTTCATGGTCTTTGGAATTCATTAAGAGTATCAACTGCATGTCTGAGAACAATGTGTGTCACTTTGGCTTTTGGAAGTTGAAAATAATGGCAATCTGATCTCAGAAAGCATTTTTACTGAAGCTAAATATTAGCTATACCATTGCATTGGATTTTCTGTGTTGTGTTTGAAAATAAATTCAATCATCCAATGTGATGTCTGAATTAGAAAAATAAATAGTCTTTAGATTAGATAAGTACTTTCAAAAAGAATATAACATCTATTTGACAGACAGAATGTTATGGTCTTAGGAATCCATGTGCAATTCTCTCTGTGAAGGTAATATCTAAATTATTACAGACCTTTTTAAAACTGCATGTATGTTTCCTAAAGATCATATTCTTAAAGGTCATACTCTTAACAAAATTTTTAGCATTCTTGTGTATTTACATTCTTATATATTGTGTGTTTACATATAGATAAGCTTTAAAACATCCACAGTTTTTCTTAGCTTCTTGGCTATGAACTGTATGCTTTTTATGGCTTTCTGTCATCTGTTCTGATGACTATCAGTAATTATGGAAGTATAAATGTAAATGTTTTGCTGTGATGTACATTAGTTCTCTAAAAGCAAAAAAAATAATTTCAGCTTGTCTGTCTTCTTGTATTCAGTAGATTTTTTTTAATTTCAACTTAGCATTGGACTATTATTTTCTTCTACATCTAGAAGGCATTAGTATAATGTTTTATTAATCTTTATTAAAATAATAACTTCATGGTTCTTTGGTCTACAGTAGCATTTATGTAGTGTGTGAGTGAGGGGTAAGTATGTAGTAGCATGGGGGTGGAAACTGTCTTTAAAAATGTCACTAGAAAGCTATGGCGGGAGTTTTGAGGTACTATTTGTAATAGGAAAAAGAATAAACAATGCCTGTATTCTTTTAAAGGGGCTGAAATTGGTGATGGTGGCTTTTTTTCATGTCTTTTGTAATGATCCTTCCTTTATCAGTCTGCTGTGTGTAGATATTCAGAACTGAATTGCAACTCCTTCCTTTAGTAACAAGATTTTTCTTTTGAAACCTTTTTCTCTTTTATTGATGCTGATAGTGGTGATGCTTTACAGGATAACAAGAACACTGCTCTGTCTTGTGTCACCGGTGAAGTTATTTAATGAAGTTCTGAATGTCAAAGTCTTGCTGATAAATGATCACAAAGAACATGGCTTAATTTTTGCACTCTAGAATATATTTGCAGGGCCAGCAATAAAATCCATCCCTTTGACCATAATTTTCTTCATCTGAAATCTCAGTGAAACAAGAAAAATTAACAAGAAGCATCTTTTGAAATATTACGGAGTGTTAAGTATGAGCCAAATGCGTAAGTTTTTATGTATCTCCTGCACATGTTGGAATACTACAGGTTTCCATTAAATTTCTGCATGACTTGCTAAAAATAAACAACCAGTTTGGCTTAGATTATTGTCGCTCAGTTATAAATGTAGTGCAATTGCTGAAATTAACTAATTTTATACTAAATCCATCCTAGTATCATCACAGTCAAAGTAAGCATGCCTGTTCTGAGAAACTCTGAATGGTCTTAGGTAGAAATCTGACATTTTTGGCATTTATTACACTTTCAGCAGGTTCAAAAAGATTTTTGCAGAGAGTAGCAAACTGAGTTCATTTTCAACATTGGAGTCAAAGACGTTAGTACTCTGCTCACTGTACTTTTTAAAGAGCGTTCTTAATACTTTTCTATGTCTCTTCCCCTCTTGTACATCTTTTTAAGAGAGATGAGAGAAATCACTTTCCTCTTTGCTTGAAAATATCTCAAGAATAAATAAGAGTCAATAATACTGACTCAGAAAAGTTCTTCAGAACTACTAATAAARGGCTCTACAGCAAGGATATATCTATTAATAATTATAAGGTGACAATATGGATTGTGGTGTAATTGGTAAAGAAACAAAATAATCTTAAATTTTACATTTCATAGTTTTAGAAGGCAGCTTCTCCCAAGAATTCTATGATATGCCTGCCAGCTCCTGACTCCTGAATGGAGTTCTCAGTCTTATTGAATCTTCAGCAATTCAGATGCCCAGATAGACACGAATCAATTCACTGTTTGGAAGCTGAGTATCCTATAACAAGCAGACTTATCCATGCCTTTTGACTTCTCAGTATTAACTCCTATGTGGCTTCATCTTGGGGGTGTACAGAGTGTAGCCATTGTCTYAAAAAGGGCCAATTTTGCTACCTTTCCATATGGTGAAATAAAACTATATATATATATATATGTATGTATCTATATATGTATGTATGTAGGTATACAGCCACTGAAATAATTGTTCCTACTTAAATAATCATTCCTCCCTTGGTCACAAAAACAAAATGTGGTCTATATGATTATGCAAAGACAGAGTCTGGGTCTTGGAACAGACATCTCTATAGTAGCCATACAGAAAAGACTAGGCTTTCAGAGTAGATCCCTCAGATTTGTTAGCCAGGGTGACATGCCATGTTGATGTCATCATGCAGCTTCAGGTAACCCACTAATTTCACAGTACCCCAGCTTATACATCTATGATGTCCAGCATTTACCTCCTACTGGGTGAAAATTTGRTCTTAGCTGGTACAACTAGTACATTACCTGTAGACTTGTGATCCGCAGGGGTTATGCACTATTTTCTAACTGAAACTTATAAGCTGTGTCAGCTGGGTTTTCAGATAGTGTTGCTGTTCTTCCAGTGGGAATTTGGAGCAGTAGGTAACTTGTGAAAGGCCTTTGATTTTAGAGTACCTTTCCTTCATAGGCAACTGATAGATCTTGAGGGTGTGGATGATCTTTAAGGAACACGGTGTCTCTGCTTCATCTTTTCCTTTTTTCTTTTTCTTTTTTCTATCTGAGAATGGCATTAGGTGGTTTTGTAATAAATTGGAAAAGCAGAAAGTCATTATTGTGAGCAGGAATTTTTCATAGTCATCTGCTTTATCGCATTTTTAATCATGCATTGTTCATAGCCCTAAAAATATGCTTTCTGCATATTAAAATATGAATGCTTTGCTGCTTGTAATCTAGTTGCCAAGTTTTACGGTTCTATTTTGCACTTTTCTCACATATTGGAATCATAAGAACCTCCACAAAAATGAGTATAATCAAGTCAATAGTGTCTGTCTCGCTCCATCAATACGTGGGAATGGCAGCTAATGTTTGTCATTCTGACAAAGGCCTTTTTATCTCTGTCTTTTTTGCTTAAAGATAAAACTTTAATTATACACTAGACAGCAATTTAGTTTTAGCAGTATGACTAAAAYGATTAGCTGAGAGAATTTAAGTCATTTATAAACAAAGATCAGGCCAAAATGCAAAATGCTTGATCTTCCATTTAAGTTACTGGATTACCCCTCATTCAATTCTGTGAGTAGGGTTATGCTCCAATGATATTTTATTTGTGAATATGTTGTTTATACTTTATTCAATGTTTGGTGCTAAAAGATTTGACCAGAGAAGACTTCAGAAATTGGTGTGTCGTTCTTATAGATGCAAAATTAGACCGTGAGCATGTCAGCTGCCAACTAGAGAAGCTTCTATATGTTGTTCAAAAGAGGCTGGTATTTAAAAAAAAAAAAACTACAAAAAAAGACAGTTAATTAAACTTCACARTATGATGTATGTTCATTTCAGAATTTATTTTGGGCACAGTAAAATTAATTTCCACATTTAAAGGAAGCATTTAACTGTGGTATTACTAAGCTTCCTAATTTGCCATTGCCATCTTGGCTAGCACCTCACAGAACAGAACAACAAAGGAATATTTTGGAGATGCAACTCCATGAGCATTCTCTGTCATTCAGTATTATCTAACAGTGTAAAACTTTTTWTATATATATATGCAGAAAGSAGTGATAAATGAAAATTGGAACCCCCTTCTCAGCATGTCATACAGAATATACATAAGCATCTATATACATTTTTAGTTTATTAGAATATTAATTAATTTGAATTTTTCTGACTCAKCTCCAGAATATGAATACATGGATTGAAGTAGTAGCTTTTGATACTGAGCTGTCCAACTCTTAAGTGTCTATGCAGATACTCTTCCAGTAGCTTGAGTTCCTGTGAGACTTCTCCTTAAATCCCATGTTTCTCCTTCAGTTTGATGCATATTTCTTTTACACAGCTCTAAGGAAATGAGTATTCTATTTCATCTCTTCATCAACAAGAGATCAGATGCTCTTTCTAGCTCTCTCAAGTTCAGAAAACTGACCTAAATAATCCAGGTATCCGAATCTCCTCAGCTGAGGTTTTGATCTCATAAAGTTGTGATTCATTTAAAGCAGAGATCTGTCTGATACTCCCTGTTCATATTTTAAAAGGTACTTATTTAAGAAGGGTGATGATGCTAAACACTTTGAATATCTATTATACTGTTATTGAAAGATTTTGTCATGCAAAACAGAAAGGTATTTCAAAATTACCCTTGTGTGGCTATTATAAAATGACACAGAATCACAGAATATTTAAGGTTGGAAGGGACCTCTAGAGATCATCTAGTCCAACCTTCCTGCTCAAGCAGGCACACCTACAGCATGTGGCACAGGGTGGCATCCAGGCGGGTTTTGAAGACCTCCAGAGTAGGAGACTCCACAACCTCCCTGGGCAGCCTGTTCCACTGCTCTGTTACCCTAACAGTAAAGAAGTTGCTCCTCACCTGGAGACGGAACTTCTTGTGCTTCAGCTTGTGGCCATTACCCCTCGTCCTATCGCTGGCTACCAGTGAAAACAGCTTGTCCCCTTCCTCCCTGCATTCTCCCTTCCTGAACTTATACATATTAATCATATCCCCTCTGAGCCTTCTCTTCTCCAGAGAAAACAGGCCCAGCTCACTCAGCCTCTCTTCGTACGAGAGATGTTCCATTCCCTTAATCATCTTGGTTGCCCCTCTCTGGACCCTCTCTATAAGCTCCACGTCCCTCTTACACTGGGGAGCCCAGAACTGCACCCAGTACTCCAGGTGCGRCCTCACCAGAGCTGAGTAGAGGGGCAGAATCACCTCCCTTGACCTGCTGGCAACACTCCTCCTGATGCAGGCCAGGATCCCATTGGCCTTCTTGGCCACRAGGGCACACTGCTCACTCATGGTTAACTTAGTGTCAACCAGGACTCCCAGGTCCCTCTCCGTGGAGGTGCTTTCCAGCAGGTCAACCCCTAATCTGTGCTGATGCCTGGGGTTATTCCTCCCCAGGTGCAGRACCCTGCACTTRTCCTTATTGAACCTCATGAGGTTCCTCTCTGCCCAACTCACCAGCCTGTCCAGGTCCCTCTGGATGGCAGCACAGCCCTCCGGAGTGTCAGTCACTCCACCCAGCTTGGTGTCATCTGCAAACTTGCTCAGGGTGCGCTCCGTGCCCTCGTCCAGGTCATTGATGAACAAATTGAAGAGCACCGGGCCCAGTACTGACCCCTGGGGGACACCACTGGCCACAGGCCTCCAACTGGACTCGGCCCCATTTATCACCACCCTCTGAGCTCTGCCATCCAGCCAGTCCTCGATCCACYGCACCGTGCACTCGTCTAGTCCACTCTCCCGGAGCTTTCGTATGAGGATAATACGGGAGACAGTGTCAAAAGCCTTGCTGAAGTCAAGGTAGACAACATCCACRGCTCTCCCCTCRTCCAGCCAGCCTGTCATCCCATCATAGAAGGCTATGAGGTTCGTCAGACATGACTTCCCCTTGGTGAATCCATGCTGACTGCTCCTCAGCAGCTTCTTCTCCTCCATATGCCTGGAGATTCTCTCTAGAATGAACCGCATTAACGGTTCACCTGCATTAAACTGACATTCTTGTCTCATTGCTATTGGGGAAAGTTGCTTTGTCACAAGTTTTTCCATTTCCTTAACTTCTGATGCCGTTGGTGTTTTTTCATGGTATATTTTGATGACATGTAGTGGTACTGGCTGATTTTAGGAGAATGATGAGTCCCAGTAGGAAAGCTTCCTAGAATCATAGGCTGGATAGTCCACTGGCTCTTCTTGAATTCATCTCTGAGATAAACTGTATTCCTTTTGTAAACAGTTTAACTGGTGTAATTTTAAATAACTGAAATGATAAGCTTCTGAATATTTTTCTTGAAAGCATAATTCAAGGATCTGCAGATTTTTTTAAGACCAAAAATATGTGTGAATCCAAATTTCTTGAAAGGCAAATAAAAATTTCCCATTCATACTAACTGGCTACTTTTACTCAAAGAGTAAAAATACTTTCAAACAACATTTCAGATAACATTTTTTAAATGAAAAGCATTTTCTAAACTATATGTAGTCCATATTAAGTCATAAGGAAGGATGTTCTTCCTTAAAATTTCCTACTTTGGGGTGAGATGCCAAAACCAATCATATTTCATTTGGAAAAGTTTCTGAGGAAGTCATGACTTTGAATAAATGTGTCAGCCCTTTTTCCTCAGTCAACATTGTTTATTTTCTGCTTGTATAAAATTCTCCATAGTGTATTTGCTGGGAGAAAGGATTCTTTCTTTACACAATTATTGGGCACTAWTGAATTATCTCATTCTTTTCAACAAAATTTCTGTATCAGTTTACAAAATACACTGAGATAGAAACATCACTTAAATTCTTGTGGGCCAACAGATCATTTTATTAACCATATTCTACAAGTACAATAGTACTTGTAGAGCTTGTAAACCGTGTATTGCTTGACTGAAAGAGGAATTATAACTTCAACTCGTATTTCTTCCTGGTTTTCTGAAAACCAGAGCAGAAGTATTTAGAGGCGCTAATTTTGAATATGSCAACTATATTCCATTGTGCATTCTTTTACTTGAGATATTTTAATAAGTAACTTATTAATTAATATTAATGAATCATGCCTTTTGTTTSTGTTTGTTTTTAGAATTAGTTTGGCTAAATGAGGTTTCTGCCTTGCACGTGATCAGTAACGAAGAGTTTTCCATTAGGTATTGGTGTTACAGTATTGGGAGCCAGTGGTGCAGAAGCGACCCAAGTCCATAATTCCACCAGTGAATGAAGATGTGAGCCAGAACAGCCAGTAGATGTCAGTAAACACAAACCTGAATGAGAGAAGTTTGAAAATATTCTGCCTTTTTTTGTGCGGGGGTGGTATTCAGTGGTGAAGTTGGGAGGCAGAAGAAGATAGGTGTTTCCTGAAGCACACAAGAGCTGGCTTTTCTAAATAATCTTTTCCTTTTTAAGCATATTTCCATGGCTCAGGGGAAAGAATTCTCAGTCTGTTCCTGTGAATCCAGTTTAGCAGCTGGACAAGCTAATTTGATTCCAGCACTTGACTTTAGTGGCAACCCAGAGGGAGAGAAAACTGGGAATGGGGAAGAGGAACCGCTGTTATTACGTGCCACAATTCCCAGGAGCTCACTCTTGCACAAGCCCCTTCCTATTTGCTTAGTTCCCTTTGTCTTCCCTCCACTGCCAAAATGCAGAGGGAACCATTATTGCTTATGGCAGAGAGTCACTTCCAGGCGCTGCTAGAAATTGCAGGAAGATTTGTCTCTGATGCTGTCTGTTTTCACACTAAGCACTGATGGATTTTGAGATCAGTTGTAACACTGGTAGCATTCAAATTTACTGCGTTCAGAGTCCAGCCTCAAGCACTCTTTCAGTTGCAGAGAATCAACATCATCAGCAGGTCTTATGCTCCTAAGAGCATCTTAATGTCTCTGATTATGAGAAAAGTACCTTTCAAAAGGTTATAAAGAGCAGTGGAAGACTGTAGCGTGGTAATGCATCTGTAGGACTTTTACCACACTCTATTAGTACTGTAGGCGTAACTGCTAAATTGATTATTAATGGATTCAGGTTTCACACAGAAGATAGGGTCGGCACTCTTTAAATGGATGTGTCAGAGGCAGTAATGGTGCTACTTTTCTGTCTTCATAATGGTGGTACCTTCTCTATCCTATCTGAGTGTTTACAGAGCAGACCATGCTGGGCTGAGTGAGCCCTGGGGCGCTTTCTGCAAACCTCCATGCATTCATTGCTGCTCACTGCCATCACCTTCAACAAGAAAAAGGTGATTTTCAGTCTTTTTCACTTGCTGGCTGCAGTACACTCTTAGCTTTGAAATGCCTCAGGGTGGAAGAGGAAAACTGGATGTCTCCCATTTCCTGAGTGTGGTTCAAATCCCTGAGATGCTGCCTTACAAATTTGCCTTGGCTGAGTATAAAACATAGCTGTGCTTTAAAATAAAACCATAAATCTTATGCCCATCTTTTTCAGGTTTCTTTAGAGGCAGTTCTTAGGCAGGGAATGAGGCTTTCATTCCTTGGTGGCTGGAGACACTTGCCTGTAGCCCTGAGTCAGCAGTTTTGGCCTAGAAGAGAAATGGGATGTCAGATATATCTCTGTGCTAAGCATTTCTGGTGAGCAGACTCTGGGCACTTCATTGCCTAATGTGTGGGATTTTTGAATTGCCGTGCTGAGATGTTTTACCTTGCTTTATGCACTGATATGAAATCTCTATGTTTTAACAGGTTTACGGGTAACATATTTCTATGCTGGACCTAGCCCCTGGCTCTTGAGTGGAAGGCTGTTAAGCAATAATATGAGATTGAGCCTTTGGCACAGTAGACCTATCAAATGTCCTATCAAATGTGTCTACATTTTTCCTGTAATGCAAATAAAAGCCATCCAGATGTATCTATGTCTTAAATATCAATGGGAAATGAAAGGAAAACACAGAGTCTGCATCCTTTAAGAAGGGCATTTTAACCATACTTTAATATGTTTCTGTCCCTGTGGGTAAGATAAGAATGCAATAATTTCTTTTCATGTGACTTTTGAAGGACTTTGCTCCTGATATATGCCTGTTTCACCTCCTCTCGGCTCCATTCAACTGCTAGCACCCATCTTTGTAACTCTGCAAATAAATTAAATAACAACGGACATAGTTCATTCAAAACAATGCTTTATTTAGCTGCTTAGGAGTCAGCAGAGCATAGGCTAAAGAGCAATAAAGTTTCAAAGTACCTTTTTCCTCATGTAAGTCTTGAGGAAGTGCTATTCAGATCAACTTCTATCACAAAGAGCCCTAAAACTGCAAATGTGACTTTTTCTGCAGTGTCTGATTATAGACCCATTCATTTTCCTCTCCAGCCTTTGCTTTTCTCAGCCTATTTTCAAAGAGAGGACCGGGAAAAATATTATTTAGAATATATGCAGTCAAGTGGCAATATTGTACAATTAATAGCTCCAGGCATTATTCAGTCTTTAATTTCCTGATTCCTGCCTCCATGTCAGCTTCTTGTGCTTTAAAACTATCTGACAAGGTAAACAGATTATGTAATTTTGTACATTTTTATACATGATGCAAATATTTAAGTGATGTAATTATTGCTTTCATTTCTCCAAATTATTTGTCTTATGTCTCTGTATTGTTTACCTGGTGATTTGTTGTGATAGAACTCACATCCAGTTTACATATTTCTAAATTACTACAGAATTTCAAAGATTTAAGCCGTATAAGGAAAGATCTGTCCTTTATCTAGTAATGTTTATAATGAGGGAAAATCCTGCCCTTGGGATTTTTGGTTGCTATGATGGGAGAAAATCGTCTATATGTTGACTTTGTGTTATGTGAATAGAAATACATCTCTTTTCCTCTTCTTTTAAACAAACAAAAAAATGCAATGAAACTATTACTCATATGTTCATGTATATGGATTTTATATTTACATTGTATCATRTATCTATCATTTTCCAACAATTTGGTAGAAAAACGAAAGCTCAAGCAAATTTCCTAACAAATTTTGTAAGGAGAATTCAAATACAGACACCAAATAGAGTGCACATAAATGAATACCTTGTCAGGTAGGATTGTATCAGATCAACTGCACAGCTGTGAGTGAGCTGAATATAATACAAATGTCTATATTGCTTCTGCATGGCTTACTGATAGGTAGATGGAATCGTGTATTATTAGGTGCAATATGTCACAAAGTTGGAATGAATGAATTTGGAACAAGGGTCTTCCATTAGAGTTGCTGCAAAGAGGAGGAAGTAGGTAGGAACTAAAGTGATTGAATAGTGTGTGATTACATGGCAGTGAAAAGCTTCCAAAAAAATTACGTTTCAGTCCAGCGAGGTCTGAAGTAATATCACAGTAAACTAAACTAAATGCAGTGAATATAACAAAGACTAAATTCACAATGACACTTCAAAATCATACGCATAATTAAGCCAGCAAAGTAGCTAGTTGTCATTGAAAAATATGTTTATGTAACTGTGGCTTTGAAAGTGGCAAATTAAAAGTATACCTATTKGTTTAATTTCTCAACAAATCAGACTTTTTATTTCTGTTTGGGTTTTTTTGTTTGTTTGTTTGTTTGTTTTCCTAAGCTGATACTCTAATGACAGCACAGGAAATGGAACAAATCTCTACCTTTTCTTCAGGCATGAGGTAACTGAAATCACTTCAGTATTTCTGCAGGTGCAGCCTTTCTTCAAACATGGGCATACCATCCATTTAAATTTTGCAACTGTTCCAAAGAAGTCATCTTTAAGATATAATTCTCATAAATCTAATGAGAGATCCATCCAAATCCATCCAAATTTTGACCATTACTTGTAGTAAGATATACCTTCCCTTAGATTTAAATTGCTTGCATATTGCACCATATAACCACTTTTCAGAGTTGCAAATTTATGCCATTGCCACTGTATTGGGCAACCTCCCATCCAGTTCTTGTTCATATGCTTGAAATATTACCACTGCAGCAGACTTAGAGCATCTGGTATGCTCAAGGAATGCAAAAGTTCAGTCACAGGGGAAGAAATGTGCCTGCGTTGAAAAATGTGCTATATGAGGTTTTCACACTGATGTAACTTCATATAGATAGTGGTAGATCAGCCAGTGGTGAACTAGTTTTCCCTCTCACCCTTTAATAAATTACTCTCACACTTCTTCATGGCTGGTATCTTCATTTGTGAGTGATTATTAACTTGCTGTCCCTGATCTGTGCTGAACCTGTATAAATCTAACAGTCTGTTTCCAAACACCTGATGTGACCATTCTTGCTGCTATCTTCTGGATTCTCCCTAATCTTCCTATCACTCTTTTTCTGTGTCTTGGGCAACAACAGAGATGATATTCCAGCTGCATTAACAGTAAATAAGCGCACAGTTCTATCTGCCACTTACCATATTTTCCACTTACATTGATGTCCCAGAAGAAGATTTGCATATGGGTATACCTATGTAACATGATCATGTTGATAACCTACTGTTGTTTCTGGTCTCATATAATATTGCCACCTAGTCTGTGATTATGCATTTATCAATATATTTTAGTCTTTCCTGACCAAAGTGCTCATATGTATTGAAATTCATAGGACTTAATTTGGATTGTTCCTTGAAATTGCCAAGGTCAGTTTGAGATCTCTTTCCCTCTGGAATATCTGCAATTTCTTGTACTTTCTGTTCCATAAACTATTAGAAGATACTGAGACTCATCCTGAGTGAACCTGCATAGAGCTCCTGTTGGAAGACCATTTCAGTGCAGCAGAAAGCCWTTTTTAAGAAGTCTTTGAGGGAGCTTTTTCAGATAGATGGGCACCCTTTTGTGGAGATTCAGTCCAGATGATAATTTCTAAGTCTATAGGAATATCATACAGTATTCTTTTCTTTATGGGCTACTTTATATAAAGCTAACATTAATGACCTACTTAAGATTGGAATTTATGCTTAGGAGATAGAGATTCAGTTGTATTTTTGGAACTTAGTAAAAAATGCCCAGAGTGCTGGGCCACAAATTGAGTGTTCTATTTAAATCTTTCTGCAACAAATCTCCTGTAACCTGAAACTACATGTCATTCCTATTCTAAACCTTGTCAAAAGCTGATTCACTCAAAAATTCTAAAACATATTTTAGAAGTGGAGAGAGGCTTCAATTATTTTATTTTATTTTATTTTATTTTATTTTATTTTATTTTATTTTATTTTATTTTATTTTATTTTATTTTATGTATTTTTCTCCTGTAAGTATTTTAGGCAGGCAATAAAACAAGCACCAAGTTGTTATTGTGGTACAGGACATACTGAAAAAGAAAAAATACCCAGTGCTGAAATTTCTACAGATGAGCAGATTTCTACAAGATTTTCTACAGATTTCTACAAGATTTTCTTGGGCATATAGAAAATAGTGAAACTTTTGGGAAGCCAAGGCTGTGAATAAAAACATAAAGTAAAAATGCATCTATAACAAAGCTGGATTTTCTTTCTTCTCTTTTTCTCTAAGGTGAGTTTGTCTGATTCCAGCAAAGCATTTTCAGCAGATCTTTTTGTCAGTAAGATGTGTGGGGTGTAAATGTTTAGGTGCTATTTATAAATAAAGCCAGTATTCTGCTGACAAAACCACCAGGTAGACTAGCAAGTTGGCGAGAATTCCTGGATTCAGATCTCCCAATGATGTAATGCTATTTGGTCCTGACAGTCTGTGCTGCAGAAGCTACATTTTTGCTTCCAGTGTTTGCAGAGCTTTAGCTATGGTGTTTGCAGAATATTCTCACAGTTGTTTGTTAAAATTATGTTTTAATTTTCCTTCAGTCAGGTCCTGTTTCAACYGGTTTTATTGGAACTTGAAACTCAAATGTTTTGAGTCTTTTAAGAAATATTTTCTGTCTAAGGGCACAATGATACATTCAAAAGCTTCATTCATGGTAGCATGCATCATTCATGATTTTTATTCATACATAATCTCCTATTTGTTTTGAAAGCTTGCTCCCAAAATATTCCATTGTATCTGAATTCCCCAGAGCACATTCCTATTGCAAATAATACAGTCTTTTATAGGTCGCTTCTAATTTAGACACTTCACTGAACACAGCTGCCACAATTAAGAGTCAAATTTGTGATTTTCTCCATTGTGTGGTACCAGTGTGAATGATATATAAACACAGCTGGCCTGAATGCAGGTTTCTTCACATGATGATGCCTATCAGCAGCAGTAGTTTTCTGAGGCAGTGACCCATGGAGGCTAAATTAAAAATTAAATTAAGTATAATAAATGCAGCTTCATTACTATTCACACTTTGATATCACCGATAGAAAGAATTTTTATGAGAAAATTGACCTAATGTCCCTAACTGAAGAAGCAGATATATTCCCTATATGTTCAAGAAAATATATTAATTTTAATCCAAGTGACATGGAAGTAATATATGTGTGTGTRTATATATATATAATATGAATCATATAAAGTTGCTTTTTGTATGTGTACCAGGCTTTACAGTGATTTGTGGAGCTTAGCATCAACAGTTTGCATGTCTTTAACAAGCCTTCGAGTGTGCTTGGACTTAAATTGTGTTCTCATTAAAAGTGGTGGTGATGGTTATGAGGAGAGGGCAATGAAAGTTAAAAAGGTTTTGGGAAGAGTCTGTGTGTGAATTAACAGCTTCAGACTGAGAGATAGTCTTGGCAAACAAGGAAAGGACTAMCTGGACAGAGGAGCTGAGAACAAGCTAAGTGATAGTGCAGGGACTGAGATGCTAAAAGAGTGACTGGTTAAGAGTTAAAAAAGAAAAAAAAAGAAGAGAAAGAATATGTGAATTTGTAGGCAAAGAGGCCAAATCTAGGATGAGTGGCCTGAGAGAGAGTCTAGGAAAACTTAATGTCTAGGCATTTGTCATCTTTGCTGCCTTATCTGGAGCATGAGGATAAGATGCAAGCTTTCTGCCCATGGACATCTATTTTGGTCAAGATATGGATTTACTCAGGGAGTGGATTTATTGTAAAATTTGAAAGACAGTGAATAGCACAGAGAATCTCAGAGAGAATGTTTCAGCTTTAAGGCAGTTGAATATTCCCTTCTGAAACTGGATTCCATCTCTGTGCTGCAGTATTTTTACATAGATTGGGTTAAATCAGTTAAACCAAGCCTCCAAATTAGGTCATTAGTGGCATGGGTTCTTCTTGCTGTGGGTGCTCAGCTTAATGCATTAAGTTAATGTTTTATGTCCACTCAAAAAAAGAGGAAACTCTCACCTTTGTTTCTGAGTGCCTCAGCTCCTCAAATCCTAGATGAAAACAGTGAAAATATTCTCTCAAAGAAGTGTTCTGCAAATAAATGGGTTAACATTCATGAAATATTTGACCATGATAGTGATGGGCATTGCTGGAAAGCCTAGAAGAAAGCTAGTTCTTTTAGTGGAAGAAGAGTGGAGGGGCAGTAAATAAGGTAGTGCTTTACTCTCAAGGGTATGAACACATAAAGAGAGAACAAAGGAGAAACAGGAGCCTGACCAGCTTGTTTTTAGCAGAGCTCTGTTCACAAAGAGAATATGACAGTGGTTCTGAGTGGAAAAACAGTGTGTAAACATGGAATTATGAGACTGTATCATAATGCCCTCAAAGGGGATTGAATTAATTTTGTACAGGCAACATTACATCTCACAGTGCCTAACTAAAACGCGTGGTTAGAGACTCTAAGGGAGAGGGGATTGGCTCTTCCTTTGACAGCTTTTGTGTGTTTACAGAAACAACCACCAACAACTGTGCAGCACTAGCTGTACATCATGTACAGTAACAGTCACTCCTCATTTTTAGTCTTAGAATTTCAGATTAGTTTGCTTGACTAGGGCTGTGGTATTTGTATTTAATATAGGATGATATTAATTGTTGCAGTAAGCTGAACTTCAGGTTAAATAGGTGTTTAGCACATCAGTAAGCATCTATGTAGGACATGCAACTCTTCAGTAAGACAACAATATTTGTGACCGTCTACAGGGACTGGCAGATTAAAATTGTTTAATATTCATATGTRTTATCTTTGCAGTCTTTCCTCAAATGACTTCCAGAGTTTCCTCAGAGACACAGGCTGCTCCGGGGCTTCGTATTTCTCTTTGTTCTCAAAGGCTGCCCTGCTCTGCAAGGGGGCTGTGCTGAGCGCTGGCTGTCCTCCTTGCCAAGACTCCCCAAAGAGCCCTCTTCTTGCCATTTGTGCCCATGGATTTTGTGCTGAGATGCTCTGGGGCTCTTTCCTGCTCCATCCTGGAGGACCTCCCAGAGGGTCACTTGTTCTGTGAGCACCTAAGTGGCTTTTGTGGGTGTCCTGACTGCAATCCTGCCTGTGCATAGCTATGGCAAGCTGATACTTAAAATTACTGTCAGCCTATCACATGTACTAGTTGGAACCTTTTCTTTTTATTTTCTGTGCTTATCTCCCCTTCTATGATAGYACCATATAGAAAGTGTTACTTTGTGTGGTATTTACACCTAACATACAGTCCCACCACACAGAGTGCATTAAAACATGTACAATATGTAGCTCTTCTCTTGCTGAACTAAAATGTTTGGCCCGACATTTTTTAATGAAATATGGATTCAGCAACATGAGAGAGTTGACATGAGAGGGTTGTTCTTTTGGGACATAAACCTTTTTTTTCTTTCTTTTAATGTAGAACTTGCCACAGTCTGATGTCCCTTGCATGCTTTTCTACTTGATTCAATTATACCTGATTAATTTTCATAGGATGAAGCATTTAATATTTTGTTTACAAAATAATGCTCTCTGAATCTCTTATCTTAGAAAAAGTATTTTGCATCTTTATGATCAATGTCATTTCTGCATTAAAATCTAGTGTTGCTAGCTCCTAGAACATCTTTGTAAGACAGAGAAGCATGACTGTTTCCTCTTAGAGACAGCAAAGAAAAGCAAAATGAAATGATGGCAGTCAGGCTTGAAAACTGAGGCAGAATAGGTTATTTGATATATGCAGCATGCCACACTTGTGGCTTAAATCTCTTTAGCAGAATAACATTGCCAAATGAGGTCCTACACTTAAATAATAAAAACAAATTAGACTATATTCTCATGTATTTTATGATGATCTGCATATAAATTTCTTTCTGGTGTTCTAGGGCTGGAATAAAGAGAAGGACCCCTTCCATCATAAATAAGTCTTTCAGTTTTCCCCGGAGCATATTTACAACATCATTCTGAAAAAACACTTTCCCATGAGATTTTCCTGAAAGCCATGCACTCTTCTTAGTGGTCTGACCTTATTTCTTTTTCCTCTCCTCTCCCCTCCCCTCCCC
>NW_020455921.1:2180094-2297686 GCF_003342845.1 Nothoprocta perdicaria | reverse complement strand
CTTCTCTCACAAACAGAAACAGATCCCCAGAATAAAGCTTGTGATTGTAGCTTGGCTTTTTGTACAGAGAAATCATTAACACAAAATTAAGACTCAAAAGAATCTGGCTCTTAAAATAGGCTAGSAGTTATATTTATGGTATATTCTTTCACAGCAATGTCTTTAAGGGAACATTAAAAGGAAAAAAGAAAGTGAAAATCCAGTGCAAACCATGATGAAGACTGCTTCAAGTGTCTGTGTGATTATTGGTGTTTCCAATATGAAATCTTGAGAATCAATACTCCTGCCAAAAATTGCGTTGTGATAGTTTGGAGTCTGCTATCTGTATGAATATATTTTCTTTATATTCCTGATCACAGGAATTCACTGTGGAAATTAATTCTCTAGTTTCATTGCAGAGCATATCAGAAAGCATTTTTGTGCATCTGTTTTGAGTAGTCAGTGATATTTTTTTCCATTTTTTTTCCAAGTTTATGATTGTTAACTCTTGTTTCCACACTCTGGCTTTTCCTTTACTTGAATTATTTCCTATATTTGTACTCTGCTCTATTTTCATGAATAKGAATAGGAATGAACTGAAAAGTGTCACTACAAAATTACTTTGCTTAATTTACCCATTCTTTGCCAAAGAATGGTCCTTTAATATATAAAAACTGAGAGAGCTACTTTCCCAAAATGTGGAGGACCTGGGTTCAAATCTCTTTTTGTGAGATGTTTTATACTAATACCTTTTAACTTTGAAAGAGAATGTCTTAGCCACCAGCCCGCACGACATTCTAGGAAAAGCTTCTCTTCGTCTTTCTGCTTGGAAATTGTTCTATTTCTTTCTATTAAGATAACTTCGTCAGGGAAAGCAAAAGTGTAAAATTAGGGTTTTTTTTTCTGTTTGTATCAACAGTAGAAATTGAGAAATTAACTGAGATTATAGTCCTGTATTGTTTCTCAAGCCTTGTGAACCTAGCCATTGGGTCTCCAGGCAAAGTAGAATATCCGGTACTTGCATATCCTGTACTATTTCACTCTCATTTCTTGTCTTGTCCTAACAGAAGCAGCATTTTCCATTTTTTCTCATGAATGGAGGACTTTTTCTTATTTTAAAGGCATTCTCATTTCTGTTCCTGAGCACCTTCACCAGTTCAGCAATATTCTCTTTGAAATTAATTAAAAAGTTTTGCATACTGACAGAAAGTACATATAATTTAGGTATAAGGCTTGTTGTTTTCATTTGCTTTGAGAACTGCTTGACCAAAACGTGGATGGCCTAGGCTCAAATCCATTTTTCTGAGATAAGGGAGTTTATACAGTGAAAGAAAAGTTAGATCAGATCTTTAGTGCCATGGATTGCAAAAATATTTACATACGTAAGTCCAACTAGATTTTGTGTTTGTGGGTCATCTGTTTTGGGAGCTGGAATCAACTGTAAATACACTGTACCTTTGTAAAGTAAAACATTGTTTAGTTCTATGAGTGTGAGCAAAGCATAATATCATAGAATTTAGCAACAATGACAGGCCACTATTTATATACCTGGCATATCACATTTCTTTTCAGGCTAGGAAAGCCTAGCTGCTCATGAGCTCTGTCTCAGACAGTAAAGCAAACAACTGCTTGACCTTTATAGAGAGATTTTTTCCTTCTTTTTTATTCTTTCAGCATACTAGCTTCTAACTGTGGCAAACAAGCTCTGCAGCGTAACTAGAACAGTGGGAGCAAGTTATTCACAATTGATGTGAATAACTAACCCTTAAAAACTTGTCAGGCAAAATTTATATGGAATTTACATCAGATTCCTAATGAATATTGTTAATATAAACAAACAAATGGATTCAGAAAACTGGCTTCTGGTGAAGCCTGCAGATGTAAACCATTATAATACTTCTGTGAACTTCAGTTTAAGCTGTTCGTTGCTACTTGTGGTTTTAGGGACATAAACAGGATATGGTTCACTCTGTCTAAATCCTGCCCACATTAGGATTTGGGAAACAAGATGATTTAAAGCTTTCTGAATCCAAGACAGTGATCCATTTTGCCTACTTAGTAAGGCTATTAAAACCATCATGCTTTGGAATTCATTGGGTGCCTCTCTGTGTAGTCTGAATGTTTCCTAGCTACTGACCTTTTGTCAGTCTGGATGTACAGAAGATCATTTTCCCTCTTCTTATTTTTTTCTAGGAAAGTGAATGCCAAAAATTATATTGCAATTAATATTTTGGCAAAAGGGTACCTGAACTATGGTGAGCTCCCTTGAAGGAGCCCTGAATGTTAGACTGCCTTACTGGCTCTGGCTTCTCCTTGTATTACAGGTGAAGGAGCCACCAAGGCTGTCCTTGGTGATAAGGATTATTACAAGGATATGGGTTAACATGAAATGCTTAAGGACAGAGGTCCAGTTCTGTCTTCTCACAACAGAATGTTTGAGCTAAAAAGCTGAGCTTGCTCTTCTGGCGTGCTCAACAGTGATGCTGCCTGAAGTGGAACAGGAGAGCTGTCTATTAGGATATTCCTTGGAGCAGATAGTAGCTCTGATCAAACTGAATATAGCCTAGAATCCAATCTTTCACTTTCTGTAGACATTTTTGATTACAAGGCAGTTCTATAAGGTATCACCACTCCAGTTTTATTGGGCATCTATTCTTGGAGTGGAACTGTCAGGTAGGACCAAGTGAATGGAGTTTACATTATAGTAAGTACAGAATTTTTCTTTGGTTCATGTGATCTGAAAAGGAAAAAGAACTCCTAATTTAATCATGGATGTTAGGAAAAGCCTGAATTCTACACAGCCAGGAGAGAGGTGTCCAGTCAGGAATCTTATGAAGTACATAAGAAGTAAGATACATTTGCTAGCCCTCAAATGTACCTCACTGTCTCCTTTGATTTGAGAAGGACCCGGGCAAACGAAACTGCCTTTCCTTGCCAAATGCGTAGAATTGAGGTGATGCAGTATCTAAAATGAGCAGACTGGATAATACCCTTAGAAACAATGTTCTGTGGCCAGATGGTTGAACAAAAATGACATGAGCGTCCTGCGGTATGAATATTGCAAATGGCAAATTTTCATGTTGCCCTTGCCAAGCAAAGATTTTGTTAAATGAACCTTACTGCTGAAGAGGGGAGTCGCATGTACAACCCTTTCTCAGGGTTGAGAGCATGTCTCAGCTTGACATGAACTCCTTTATCCAGAAGGTGCAACAGCCTACTTATTCCTTCTGCAGTATTGTTACTGTACTATTCTGTATAAGCTCTCTAGTTTGAGAGCAAATTGTTTTGATGGTTTCAGGTTTATTTCTATATTTCACTGTCATCAATTTATCATTATGTTCGGGGACATAGAGCAACTTATCTGCATCTGACATGTGTTGATATATCATACCACCTCCACAAGGCAACAGATTTAGTTTGCATATTATTCCTAAATAACCTGTAAGGCACAATTGATACAATGCAGCTAGCCTAAGGTTAGAATAGTACTTCCTTAAAACCCTGAAGTGCTCTTACATGTAAGGGGCTCTGAGTGTTTAAGGAGGGGTTGAGAAAGGGAGAGGAGTTGTGTGTGTTTGGGTGGGAAGGAGTGTTTTTCTTTTCCACATTGAGTTTCAAATTTGTGCTTCATGTTTCAAGGAACTGAAAAGTCGATAAAACTGAATTATATAAACTTTATTCCACTTGACCTATTTGAAAAATCCCACGTGGATTACACAAAGTGCTTTCTCACAGAGGAGAGTTTCTTGAAATTGTATCATGACCTACTGAATGGAGCCTGTTCAGGATCACCAAATTGTCACATTTAATTTATTAAATATGGAAATCTTTCTAAGGCTGAGGACACATTTGATCCTTCCTGTTCTCAAGTCCCTCAGAAAAGAGTGAGACATATTGTCTTTTTCCTTTAATCTGTAAACTACTATGTACTGTTAAAACTCTACCTTTTCAATCCCATGTTATCTGAACAGCTGTTGCCCTTCTGTGTAAAAATATATAAAGAGATTTATTCTTGATTCTTTGAAAAACGAAATTCCGGCCTGAGTGAGCTCATTTATATAATCTCTCTTTATCCTAGGTTGGTATTACAACACTTTCTATTTCTAAGAAGGGAGATGTGAGTTAATTATAGTTTAATCTTTATAATATAATCTCAAAACAATATCTAACACTTAAGAAAAACAACAGACTGAGGATTTTTTTTTAATCAGAAAATCAAAAAAATCAAAAAAATCAGAAAATCAGAAAATAGAATTACTGCTAATCATTTTGACACTTGACTCTGCTAACATTTAACAGGAAGTTAATATTTCTTTTCTGACGTTTGGCCTTGACAAAACATTATGGAGAAGTTGCACAAAACTTGAACTTATAGGGCATATCACTCCTATTTTACAATCTTTACACTGTTGCCTTTTAACATTGGGTATTGACTCAAGATTTTACCACTGTGTTTTTAAGGTGCTTAATGGTTCTGTTATAAAATATTTTACATCTCTGTTTGCTCCTGCCCATTCATTAATGTAAGATTTGGCAGGTTATGTAATGTGATAATAAACTTTATGCCTTTTAAAGATGTTAACATTCTTTTCATAGTGGTGGATTTAACTTCTGATTACTGCTTAAAGTAATCATTTGTCTAGACACTTAAAATTAAAATAATGTTTTACTGCTTTTTGTACTTTTTTTATAAGGAATTGATGTTGCTAAGAACCTTGAAATAATTCTCTGCATGATTACTCATCTTGCTCCTGTTCTGCATTCCTCTTGTTCTGTATTATTTCATTTGATCCTTAACTTTTGATTTATTATATAAAAGAAATAAATGATCAGATTGTATAAAAGTTCATAAAATATCCAAGTCACCTGCTCCATGCAGACTTCTCAGATCTCGTCAGGACATTTTCTAGCAAAACTCCTCCACTAGATGTAGGTAGGAAGGACAAGGCAGAGGGAAGGTGGCTTACCAAAACCTAGCATTTTGAAGAAATAGTTCGGTTACTTTTGATGACACAAGCTGTGAACAATCTTCCACTAGAGCTAGGCCTGGCATTTTACTCCTGATTTGCATCCACCTGGTTTGGTRGGATGAAGCCTTTTCCCATGATGTCCCAGTTCTGCTCAGAAGTGACTTGGCCACAAGGTCTATCCGAACCTGAGGACAACTTCAAGAAAACCAGGTTTTTGTCTGACCAGCCAGTTAGCTGAGGTGTCCGAGTCTCAAGGCTGCACTGAGGGCCCTAGGGGCAACACATGTTGCACACCCAGCTGCATGGTCCTGCATCAGGAAATGGTATAAATGTGTTGAATAAGCCAGAGCTGCATTACAGACAATTTAGGTCAGCTTTACAGCCGTAAGCCAGCTTCATGCTGGCTAGAGCAAGACAAATGACATTTCACCTTGTCAAAAGTCTGTTGGTACAATGTTAATTTCTGTACATTTTCRACCAGACTGCAGCATCTTTTTAATGTGATACAAAGAGTTCTAATACCAGAGTAACAGGATTGATTGTTTCTTCACAATACTTAGTTAACTGGAGTCTCAAGGCAGCCATGTTTTTTTCTTTGATTCTGAAAAATCTGAATAACATTTATAATTTTATCTCTCTTCTGAAATGCATTTTGGGAGGAAAAAAAAAAAAAAAAACCAACAAAAAACACGCTACCTGAGACTTCTCCCTGGAAGTGAAACCCAGACTGGGGACTGACCTGCTGGAAAGCAGGTCTTCAGAGAAGGAACTAGAGATTCTGGTGGACAGGAAGTTGACCATGAGCCAGCAATGTGCCCTTGGGGTCAGGAAAGCTAATGTTGTCCTGGGGAGTATTATGCAGAGCATGCCCAGCAGGTCGAGGGACATGATCCTCATCTGCTACTCAACCCTGGTGAGTCCACACCTGGAGCATTGTGTGCAGTTCTAGGCTCCCCAGTACAAGACGGACATGGAGCAACTGGAATGAGTCCAGAACAGGGATACTAAGATGATTAGGCAACTGGAGCATTTGTCCTATGAGGAGAGGCTGAGAGAGCTGGGCCTTTTCAGCCTGGAGAAGACTGAGGGAGTATCTTGTCAGCATGTATTGGTTTCAGAAAGGAGAGTGTGAAGAGGATGGTGCTAGACTCCTCTCAGTGTTGCCCAGCAATAGCACACAGTCCTGGGCAGCATGCTGTAGGTGACTCTGCTTGAGCAAGAGGATTCAACCAGATGATCTCCAGAGGATCTCTCCCTTGGATCTCTTCCAATCTCAACCATTCTTTAATTCTGTGATTTTCTTTAATCACAGTGTGAGAACTTTGAGTCCTGCATCCTGTACTGATGATCTTGATCAAATTAATTTATTTTGGGTTAGAAGAAAAAGCTACTCTTAGTATGCTGTGATAGTCTGAGAAACTCTTTTTTTGTGTGTGTTTTTTTTCCCTTTAACATATTATCACTATCTTGTTCTAGAATTACAGAGACATGTCTCCAGCTGTGCTACTCAGCTTCTGTAAGCAGAATTAAAATTGCATCTAAATGGTTTAATTGCCCTTCAGTTTGTAATATTGCAAACTCAAGCTGTGACTAAGACTTTTTTTCTGATATCTATAAATATAAGGCCAGGATTTTTTAATGTTTTATGCAAAGCTGTTCTTACACAGCATGAGGTAATACCTATGTTAAGGGTTGTGGGCAGTAAGATAAGGTATGCACCTCAAAAAGTCTCTTTTTAGCAGATACAGTTCTTCAAAGCTGATGCTTCACATTATTTTCATACCTAGAGTGACTCACTAGATTTTGATTAATCTTCTAAAAGAAGCCAATGCTTACTAAATTCAGAGGAGCTGTTTTCAGCAGCTACTATAAATGACCCTTAGTGGGGGTTATTGAATTTCATTTTACATATCAKCAGCAGCTGGTCTGTTCAGGGAGTTTACTTTCACCTTCTCATAGTCCCATGGACTTGGATATTTTCTTATATGACTCAGGGGTGCAATCTGAAATTATTGATGGGAGTAGGGGAATGCCACTGGGGAAACTATTAGAGACTTGCAAAATCTGGGATAATAAAATACAACAACATCCTTTATCATGAATGGACTGTTTTTATTTTATATTCAAAAAGCTACTCCACAGAGATGAAAGGTGCAATCAAGCTCATCCTTTATAGAAGGAGGAATTTGGCCATTCTGTAAAACAAGGCACTCGAGACCAAGCAGATATTTTTTCTCAGTCTTAGATGGAAATATTTTAGGTTTTGACACAAAGAAATAGTGTGTGTATGTCATGTTTATTACCTGTTTATTTTGACAGAAAAATGTGTTGATTGCCTGTTTAATTTTTCCCTTAAGAGAAAAAGGGAAAAAGCATAAACATTTAATTTTTTTCTTTCTAGTTCACTTCCACAGATGAATGTGTATTCAACCATGGAACTTTATGTTGCTGCATAAGAAAAACCCTGTTCAAAGTCCATGAAACTAAATTTCTGTCACTTCCTAGACCAGAAGATATTATTATTCATTTAGTGTAATGGTTGGATTGTGATTACTTGCGCTAAATAACCTAGGCATTAGCTAGCTGTCACAGGAGTTAACAAAATTATATGGGGAGCCTAATATATTGCTTTTATAATAGAAAAATATGTGTTTTTCAGTTTTCATAGTAAGATGGGGAAAAAAAAGGCATTATTTAGTTCATCCTATCCTACTTTGGGGATGAGGCAAAACGCTTCTCAAGCAAAAGACTATTTTTGCCCTGAACAAATTACAGCAGGATGGCAACAGCCTGAGATACTAACTGGAGACCACAGTGATTTGAAAGACTCAATAGGTTCTTCTGAGGGAATTCTACCTCTTGCATACAATGCTCTTATTTTTTTTCACCTCCGCATATGTAATAACCTTTCTCTGGGTTGCTTGTTAGCAACTTAAAGCTCAGAGACCTGGTTGTTATTCCGGGCTTTATGACTAACTAGTGATATATTGGAGAGCTCAGCTGAGCTGAAATTTTCAGGGCTGGACATTTGAGTGTTAACATGTCTTTGCCCATTTGTGTGTACAGACATATATACCTATGTACAAATTACGTTCCAGAGAAATAATTGATTTTCAGAAATGTTGAGCATTCTCCATGAGTACTGAAGTCAGTTGTCTCTTTTGTAATATACCATATTTCAAGTCCTGTGTGTGCCTGTTTTGTTTGTAGCCCATACAGAACAGTACTATACGTTTATCAAGATCTTGCTGAAATGGGTTGCATTGCTCTAAAGATAAGGAATTCCAACAAAAATATAGCTACTTCTATTTATAATGAGTTTTGGAATTGCAAACTATGGATCATGCATATCATGCTCTTGTATATCTAAAGAATGGCAGCAGATTATATACTCATTCTAGTCATACCCTTACTATGTTTTTGGTTCAGTGAATCCAGGTTGACTTATTCTTTTTCCTTCCTTCCTTCCTTCCTTCCTTCCTTCCTTCCTTCCTTCCTTCCTTCCTTCCTTCCTTCCTTCCTTCCTTCCTTCCTTCCTTCCTTCCTTNTTCCTTCCTTCCTTCCTTCCTTCCTTCCTTCCTTCCTTCCTTCCTTCCTTCCTTCCTTCCTTCCTTCCTTCCTTCCTTCCTTCCTTCCTTCCTTTCTTCCTTTCTTCCTTTCTTCCTTTCGCTTTTGGAAACAAAACATTTTGCAGACAAAATTTGTTAAAAGGCAAAACTGTTGACATCATCCTCTTGCTAGTACTATCTGTAATTTCATAGCTTAGAAGAGATTCTGGAGTGCATGCAGCAGTAACATACCTTCTTATGGTAAATCACTGCTCAGAACAGGCAAACTTCTTGTTCTTAAAACTGCATCTATCTCTGAGAACTCCTAAGATCGTAAAAGGAATAAAATTGTAAGAGAATGATTATGCTCAAGAGGAAGTATTCTGTATATGCACTGTTCTTTTTTTGGTACTTTTACAGACTCCATCACACTGCAAGTGGAGTGTTCTTGGGCTGAGTTTCTCATAATTGCTCTGTTTATGCAAAGACTCTGCAATCAAAATCATTCCCAGTGCCTCCAGTGGGGAGAGTGTAACTCTGTGGGAGGTCTTTCCATGACCATTTTGTAAACACACCTGATCCTTATTGCACCATTGCACAGACCCACAACTGAGTTTGTATATACCTACAAGAAATTTTTATCCTAAGAATTAGTTCCTTGAATTGCTATTTTTTTCTAGTTCAAAGTAGAAAAATATAAGTGCTCTTTGGATATAGTACCATTTGAGTGCACATTGAGTCTCTAGTCATCAGATACAGTTCATCTCATTTTCATTTGTGATGGAAATTTGTAGGGAAAAAAACCCCCAAATATCTATCCCATGTTTGTTTGCATTTTTGGGGGAAAATGTTTTATAACATAAACTATCCAGCATCAGCTTGCTTCGAACATGCTTCCAGCACAAATTCAAGTTTGGTGGAACTAGACTAGCAAAACACCTAAACAGAATCCCAGCGCGGTTGAAGTTGGAAGGGACCTCTAGACTAGACTAGATCATCTAGACCAGCCCACTGCTCCAGCAGGGACACCCAGAGCACGGGGCACAGGGCGGCATCCAGGCGGGTTTGGAAGATCTCCAGAGAAGGAGACTCCACAGCCTCCCTGGGCAGCCTGTGACAGGGCTCTGGCACCCTCACAGTGAGGAAGTTCTTCCTCACATGGAGATGGAACTTCCTGTGTTTCAGGTTGTGCCTATTGCCTCTTGTCCTGTCACTGGCCACCACTGAGAAGACTTTGGCCCCTTCCTCTCTACATTCTCCCCTCAGATATTTGTACATGTCTGTAAGATCCCCTCTCAATCTTCTCTTCTCGAGGCTAAACAGACCGTCTGATTTTGTCTTCCAAAATAGGAGCCATAACGAGTGTAACTCTTCCTCCGTGGATCTTGTGTCTATCTACATTTGTAGGACTTTCATAAAACTCTTAACTAATTTAATCAAAGATGGGCAATAAATCTGGGCCTTCTGGTAATGAAGTGAATGAACTATCTGGCAGAGTTCTGGCCTTTATACAAGGGCACTTAGGAAATGAAGGGCCTTTCTGGGAAGGCTTAGACAGCAAAATCACCCGAATTGCAAGTAAGCATGGCTTTCCAACACTGTCCAGATGTAGACCTTCCTGAGCATACACTTCCACATTACTACACAAAATCAATATGAACACATAATACTTAATAAGTTGAGAACCACTGATTATGCATACATCAGAGTTAAATTCAGGGGTTAGATAGGTAACAGTCATTGATAGCTTGTTGGTTTTGGGAGACTGAATAGTATTGTGAAGGATCCATGTAAGTATTTCCACTAAGTGCCTGCATCTTACAAGAGATTTCTACTTAAAATGATGATAAACAACAGGATAGCAGTGAGAATATCTTCCTGAAAGGCATCATCTTGCATACCTAACTGTCAAAGACTGCAAAGATACAAAAGGTAATTTTGCCACTGATGAAGCTCACAGCACATCCTAGAAGAGTTGATTATATCAGGCAAAATCTTCTAATTAATTTGATATTTCATTTTAAGCTATCATCTCTTATGTGAAGTAACTAGATTAGATTAAAAAACTATTAGTGAAGGATGAAGCAGGACACCACAATTATAAGGACACTGAAGAACAGATGCCTCACTTCAATGTGCCTTTGACTGCAGTAGTTGAGTGTACCTGAGTAATATGGATGGGAAATGTCTGATTAACTAATTAATTAATTAAGATTCATCCTGAAATGCTAGTTTCTGTGGACAGAATTTTCTCTTTCACAATGTTCTGTGTTTGATGAATTCCTTACCACAACCAAAGCAGAGTTCAGAAAAGAAACATTGATTTCCCTAATGGCATCAACAGTGAGTCTGATGGAAAAGTTCCTTCACCAAGCAACTGCAAGGCTCAAGGGAATTCTGGTTCTCTTGAAATATTGAAACGTTTGCTTCTAGTCCTGTTTTTATCAAAAAGAGATTAAAATCAGAAAGGTAAAGGGAAAGATCATAAAGATAAGATAAACATAAAGAAAGATAGAGAGAGGAAAAGGAAAAGAAAAAAAGAGAAAGGAAAAAAAGATTAAAAAAAAAAAAAAGAAAGAAAAAGAAAAAAGAAGAGCAATCTTTCTCAACAAATGAGATCCTGTGTGGCAACATCTCTTCACCACATATGCTTAAAACATCAGTCTTCTGAGGTCTAGTGGTCTGGATGAGGGTCTCTCTCTAAAAGAAGTTGGTCTCAGGGCTGGCCTGAATTAAGGTTCATCTCTGCTACTTTGTCTTGCATGCAGAAGACCTGCTTATTTCTTTAAGATTTTCTATTGTGGAAAGAGCAGTGCCTGGTGAATGCAAGCTTTAGTAAAAGCAGTAAAAGAAACCAGAGTTGGTAGGAAATAGATATTTCAAATCTGTGAATAATTCCAACAGTTGGAGCGTAGGTTGGTGGCAGATTTGTGCTAAAGTGAAATGGAAATGAAACTCCTAAATTTCAGTTTCTCATAAAAGAGACATTCCTTTCCCTTCTCATTTTTTTCCAGTATAAGCTTTGATGGTTTTGATTGTTCTTCGTTAGTGCAGCATCTCACATAATTTTAAAAAATAGCTGTACGCACCTAATTAATATTAAAACTTAATAGCTTAAGCAGTGTGACTCAAGTACCATCAAAAATTGACTTTTGACTTTCTTCCATTGGAAAACAAGTCGTCACTCAACCTAATTCTACAGAATTATAGGGTTTTGATAGTTGCATTTTTAAAGGAAAACCGTTGCCCTTCCATAATAAAAATGTTGGCAGCTAAGAGACAGCTTTGTAAGTACAATGTTTCTAAAAGCAGTATTACTTGTTAATGTGTTTTGTATTTGACCAAGACTTCTTTTTAATGTGCTTAGTATTTGATTCAATTAAGATACAAAATCTAAATAAATTTGTTTATGGGTAGATGTTTTCATGTAACTGCGTGTTGGAATGAATATTAACAAGCCCTGTCACTGTTACCAGATAGCAAATAAGCAAACATCTTCTTGTGATTGATGCAACTGAAAATGTCTGTTTGCGTTGTCACCTTAAGTCTTCCTGCTATTGTTTTAACAAGCATTTTTGTCCCAGCATATCCTGCATTTTTTGTACTAGAAGAGCCTGTGTAAAGATGTAGGAATACACAGAAAGCATGATTTAATCACTAACAGAAAGAAAGGTAAAATATTTGAACTGCCACGAGTAGTGCAAGATTTCAAGAGTGAAGATTCCCATTTTTAAAATATGACATAGCTGGTAGAAAGGAGCATTATGTGGACGGACAAGTAAAAATCAACAAGAGGGAATAAACAGGAAAGTTYTGATAGGACGGCAGTAGTGTGGGGACAATGCTTACTTCCTCAGAAGAGCCCAGAGGACTGCCATTGATAGGGACACGTTGATAGGGACACAGTGGAAGGCAGTATGCACCTTTCATACAAGAACAGGAACAAGAATGCTGTTAACTGGAGCACTGAATACTTATCCTACAACAGAGCACTGAGTAACACTTTAAGAGCWCTATCTCTGACAAGGTAAGTTCCCCAGTTTTATTTGGAATTTGATACACATAACAGAGGTGAAAAACAACAGGCATAATGATGGAAATATGCCCTAGAGAGTTTTCTAGTTCTCACACAACTGGGTGCTCTGCCATTCAATGCAGAGGTTCTGCACTTGAGGCTAGCTTGAGCTGTATTTCTGCACCTCCAGGGCTAGAATACTGAATAATATTTGCTAAGTGCCATATACACATCCTGACTAAGGACTCTACCATAGCCTAAGAGAGGAAGGTCATTTATATACAGGGTGATGCACTTCTTATATCAGTCTTGGCATCTTTTTTGTTGTCAAAGAATCTTAGATTTTCTCATCACTGTAGCAATATTATCTAATTCAGTTAGATGATTACCCATTATCCTGAAGTATTACTGACCTTCTACTAGCTAGCCTGACAGAATTTGTTATAATTTCTTTACGATGTTGGTGAATCATCCAGGRTTGAACTTCAGGGAGGATCAACGTTCAGTGATAACTTATCCCCAACTAGCAATGGTTAGCTATGGTCTTGAATTGTTGTGATTTGCTGTGACATCTTCTCTGTTCTCTTTCACAAGCTGATGAATAGTTGGCAGATCCATTTCCGTGACGGCTCCAGTCAGTTGGTGCAATACTATGCAGATRCTTGCTCAGGATTTGTGTCTCTTTGTGCCAATCCTCCCTTGAGCAGTCATCTCCAAGAGAACAGTACAGAGAAAAGGAGGTGGAGAAGGAGGTATTAGAGAAGTAACAGTCTCTGGGAGAAAAATTATCCTACAGCAAGCAAGCATGCTTATGCCCATCTACTTAAAAACATAAAAAGCAAACAAATCCTGACAACTAATGAAAAGAACAAACAAAAACAACAACATCAGAACACTGCAGCACAGTGCGGGATAGGTTTGCTGGAAGCGGTTTGAACTCTGTATCTGCAATCACCTGTGTTGTGTCACGTACCAATATCTAGAGGCATTTGAGGCACACGAATGTGCTCAGGTGCAGATCTCTCCCTTCCAGGGAGTCTTTGACCTGCAAGGGCACYGGGGTCCCTGGTGTTGCTAAGTTAGGAGGTAGCTACCCTACAGTTTGCACAYGCTAACGAAGACTAAGATCACCAATATTTGTTCCAGTCTTAGTCTTGCCTTCTTCCCTTTCCCACAATTTTTCAAGCAACTGAGTTTTACTTCATGTAACCCTTCAGGAAAACAGTTTCAAAGTCTAACACATAAATAGATGCAAGGCTTTATTTAACACTAGCAGAGGTRAGGATTTTCCACGATTCACAATAGAAAATGTGAAACAAAAATGATTGTGACTTATTAGACAAGTGCAGCAAAAATAGACTGATTAGATTTTAGATACAGCAAATTATTTTATGGTCAATCCACAGAATAAAAAGATACAGCCAATAGATTTAAATAATAAATTGAAGGAAATCACAAGCCACTCACAGATAATTTGCAAGGCAAATGTGGGCCCAAATTGTTCTCTAAAATTATTCACTTAGTTGTGATAACAGTCAAGAAAAAGACCTTTCTTTAAGAAGAGAAGGTGCAAGGCTAGCATTATTCTTAAAGAAGGTATAGATTACGGAACCTGGAAAGTACAGCAGTAGACATGGATGATGGAAGGCAGCCACGATTCTTTGGCACTGAAATGTTCCAGATTGTTTCAAATTATCAAAACATCTCTGAAGGCTGGGAAGATAGCAGTGACCCCTARTCTTTCTAGAACATGAAGTTCCAAACCTCTGGTATTTCACATGATCTTTTTACTTATTTCTCCACACATCCACAGAGGAGAAAAAAATGAATAAAATAAAATAAAAGACAAGTAGGTCATTTACTTTTCCTTCATCATAAATTTTATTTGCATTCCTCCTTCCTTTTCAATTTCTGTTACCTGATATTTACTGTTTATTACTCATTTTTCATTAAGCATCATTTATGCTAAAACTAGGTTAGTGGTAGGAATATCTATGCATGAATATTATTTCAAATTGGAAATTGCYGACTGAAGCTCTCAGAGCAAATCACAGTTCATTACTAAATTAAGCTGTCCTGATTACAGTTTTATTTTGTGATGGTGATTGTATCTCTACTGTTAAGGGGCTAGCCTGAGTGCCACCTATTTAAATTTTCATAGGACAAACAGGACCTTATACATATGTTACACTGAATTTTCTGAGCATATTCAAYTGGTCACCTGTATGCCCATTCATTGTATATCTCCCTGCAGATTCCCAAAGTATATATTTAGTGGCATTTAACTATGATTCCACTCCCTGTTGAAACAACTTATTGGGATTTTCAACCCTGTACCAAGTGCTCATGCTCCCCATACCTTGCATAGGAGGAATTTGAAGGAAAGAGTTGCAGAAAATGGCTAGCTGAGTGGGAAGCACACTAAGTTAGTCAGAAGTAAAATGAGGGAGGTGTGTGCAAGAGGAGGAGGAAGCTCAGTACCTGATTCTTTGAGGGTGGCTGATGAGCTAAAGATGTGTGTCACGTATCTCTTCTCCACATCTCATCCTTAGGCATCAACAATATCTAAGTACCTAAGTCAGAGCCAGGAAAGTAGCCCATGTCATGGCAGTTGAAACTATTTCTGTTTCATTCCCCTTCCTGGCTCCTTGTGTTTATTTACCTCGCTCTGATTCTGGAGTTAATTTTGCTGTCCCTCCTCCTAGCTGTAACACACCTCATGCACTTAGGTACTCTCAGGACATTGCTACAGGGCTGGGATTGCTAATGAACTATGTGGTTCCTCACCTGAATGAGGAACCCTTTCCAAGTCTGCCTGATTCAAGAGCTTAGTTTTAATGTCTTTACAGTTGCTGAGGAGTAGAAGCTTAGATGTCCAGGAATCCAAACTTAGAAGCATTGTAGGTCAGAAGGCAAGTAAGTGCCACCTAAAAATGTCATTGCCATGACCTTGGTAGACATCAGGATCTGAGTGYAGGTCACACTGGCCACATACATGATCATGAACAAAAAGGGCCAAAGCACTGGTATGTGATTAAACCATTAGCCTAGACCCTTGCACATCTTTGACTTAGGCCAGATGTCACTCACAACAGACTTAGGCAAGGCATAGGCGTGACTGATCAGCAGCACAGTCCCAATGGACCGTCAAATTATATGGAAACTGAGAGTTTGGATGTGTATTGTGATGTGCCACTTGGCTTCAAGACTGGCAGATGCATCTTAGACCACGTTATTTGCTAGTATAGATGTAGCCCCAGTTTCTCTGAAATTAAATTAGGAAAGGTTCTAGATATCCTAAGCCTTTGACCTCACCACTCAGCTGTGCTTTCATACTGTGCAGCAATGATACAGAGCAGACTGCAATGAGTTTCTTCGATTTCCTCCTACAAATGCTTCATTCCAGATTATTGGCCTGACCCATCCTTCTAACAGAATGGAAACCCATGAGTCACTATGTTGTTTAGACAGATCACTAGATAATGATTTCCTCTGTTTAGCAGTTATATTATTGCAGAGACTTCTGGTTATGGATTTTTCTCAGACTCACAATTTCTGTGAAATACTGTSATGAAGAACATCTTGTTCAAAAGAAAGTATTTTTCCACATTAGATCATAACAAGTGTAGAGGAATGGATCAAAATGGCAAAGACTAGATATAYGTTGTTTCACCTAAACCTATCATTTTTCTTATGGAATCAAGTAGCTTTGACTTAGCCAGATCCTCTTTTCAGTCGTCTTTCTGTCTCCTCAGAACACAACCTTTTAACTGCTTTTTAAACTTGTATTTGGGAGCTACCTACAAAAAAAGTTAGCAGGGTTTCAATTACTGCAAATACTCACAACACAAATCTATCTGCATGATACTGAAATTAAGTCTTGAGAAGTCRTCATCTTGGGTGTGAAAAAAACAGCTGCTAGGACTAGCTGTAGGCATTAATTTTGGGGGTATATATAACTGCCACCCATACAGCATTATGAATAATGGGTGAGTGAGTATATCACATACTTTTCCTAAAATACTCACAACCTCTCTAGGTATAGGTAAGCTTCATCATCCCTTTCAAGCTTCAGCGAAGCTTACATTATTTTATTTTAATTTGGTTGTTACTTGACATTTCCTGCAGCCTTTTGTAGTTGTCGCCATTATCTTCATGACCTGAACCACCACCAAAGTCAGCCTGTTCATAATGTGATTTTCAGTCTAAGTTTCACCAGCCTTTCCCATCTTTATGTGTTCTCTGAGCCAACTGCTGAGTCAGGAGGCAGCCACAGACTTGAAGGGAAGTAATGTATGACTTCCCATAAGAGAGTCTCCAGAGAGTCATGCTGGTCTCCAAAGGTTGCCTGTAGGTCATAACTCTGCTGCAATCTTACACCCTAGAAATAAATGTAGCCCACTAGGCAGCCCACTTATCAATCACATACTATAACTTGCAAACTGGAGCTACACTCAAGCTTCTTTCAAGCCACATACGGCTCAGCGATTTCAGTTTGTTAAATCCTGAAGTGAGACACACGTGTTAATGCATAAGATGTGCATTAACGTGTGTGGGAGGAAATGTGAAATAGTAATACAGTAAACTTTGTTGTATCAGAGTAGTGCCTAGGATGAAATTTTGCCAGGGGATTTCTGATGCAGTGGGCTCTGCTGAATCTAGGGCTAGGTAGATACTGCTTCATGCTGCTTCTTCAAAGATAAGCTTATCTGTGCTATAAGTTTACAGAATTATTTCAAAGGCACCATCTTCTTGCCTATACAATGATTTGTCAGTTGGACAAATTGATTTTTTCTTTTAATCTCTGATCAAGGCTTAGATGACTAAAATTATGACAAAGTTTCTAAGAAATTGATTGGTGTGTTTCAGTTTGAGATTTTTGCATATAAATAGAATAAATAGACTGCACTGAACATARCGATGACTGCATGACTGCACATACCATCACATATTTATTCTGGATATGATGCTGTAAGTGGATAATTGAGGATTGACATGAACATTTAGGCATATACTGTAAATTCTATGAATATTCTAATGGACTCTTGTAAATTCAGTACCAGCTAACACTTCAGATTAAAGATTGAAGTTTGTAGGTAGATAGAACCAGAGAATTTTCCAGTTCAAACCTGCACAWTAAACGACTCCCTAAGTAAGTTCAGACTAAGAGATAAATTGCTTCTTGTGGCCAGCTACGATGAGTAAGTATCTGCCATGTGTTCTAGTAGTAAATCCAACCAGGCAGCCACAGGAGCCTGATTTACTTGCCTATTTATTTAGAAGAGCTAAACCCTTTGACTCTAGATGAATCTAAGGGCACTCAGACCCTTTGAAGCATAAGACTTAAATTAATACAGGTGGTCTGAGCCTGATACGAGGAAGCTGCATTTGTGTGTTCATTTTGAGAATACTTGGCTATGTTCAAATCTTTTCATCTTACATTGTGTGCGTCTATATCTACCTTGCATAGATATTTTATATTTTCTTTCTTCTAAGGAAATATTTATTCGTCTGCCTGGGAAGCTAAGCCCAAAATTTCTCTRTGATTAAATACTAAGAGCTCATGTCACCAAGGCTGTCAAATATGTGTTAATACATGGTGCTCCAGTGGAGCTATTTAGGTTTTGCTACTTACTAAACTGTAAAGGATTTGTTTCTCAGTGGTCAGATGTCATTTTTGATCCATAAGATTTAGCTTAAAGACCTTTTCCTCTGTTCTTTGGAAAATTATCAAATCCAGCTTTCTTTCATAGTCTTCTGAGAAACATATCAAGATTATGAGGATTTATAGTACTTCACATTTTTTCTTTTTATTTATTGAGGCCCATAGATTCGAGCTTATTCTATAAAAATATATGAGAGATGGAAACTCATATTTCAGGTAGAAAAATACCAAATAAACTTGAATTATTTATTAAATATATATTTTCCCACTTTCCATGATTGTGGAGATTTTCCAGAATTCTGCCTCTTGATCATAAGACCTGAAGGAATTAGGAAGGATGTTATCACTGCTACCTTGCTCAGAGATTTGGAAATAAGAGAGCCTCAAAATGCCATGCTTCTGCCTTTTCTGTCCTGTCTCTTGATGCACTCAGCCAACCCTGTAGCATGGTTTGTTCTTAAGGTAAAACAGAAGGCAGAGCAATCTGCAGCCAATATATCTGACCTTATTAGCTCTRCATTACTTGAGTCTTCTCCTACCCAGGAGAACCCCAGCAATATTATCTAATTCCCCTCCTGCTCACTGTCCTTCTGAAAGGACTGAAATTCAAGGTCTCCATTTTAGCACATTTTAAGCATTAGTTTTAGTCTCCAAAAGCTTTTTCCCTTGTGGATCCTTGTCCTTTTACACTCTCATGTTTTGCCTTCTGATAGGAAACTTGTGAACTGCATGTGGCCTTAATGTTCTGATTGCCCTTCCATAGGCCAAAATATGTTTGGAATATAATAAACAATTTACTCTTCCTGGAGTCCCTTGGAAAACCTGGGAGTCTGGAAAAAGAATTTGATCCAAAAGCCCAAACATAAAGAAAAGGGAGAAGTTTCTATGGCCGTAACACTTTACCCTTCTGTGTATACAGCAAAAGCTTTATATTATGTGCAATAGATTTGTTAGTGCATTCATAGTCTTTAGGAAGTTCACAAAACTAGAAGGTGACAGCTAAACCATAGAAATTCAACACAACCAGCATACAAAGCAGTTCTTTTCCATGGTTGGTATTGCATATTTTTAACTAATGATTGACTTATATAATTGTAAGCAGCTATAGTGGAGATTATTTGCAACTATACTGATTTTTGTGATCCTGGGTGCCCTTATAGCCTTCCCTAGCCTTAGATGAATCATCAGTGTAGGTTCATATTCAGAAAAGAGAGCAAGCTAGTGCAAACTATATGATATGCTGGTAAAGCAAAAATTTCAAATGTTTCTCATGAAAAGCGTATTTCCATTTTGTGAGGAAATTGATGTGGGCTGTGTAATTCAGTTAATTAGCAGAATAAAATAAATAAATGAGGAAAGGCCAAATGATAGAAGTCTGGACAGCAGCGTCAGAGACCTAGATTCTATGTCCAGCGGTGCCACTCATGTGATCTGCTGCCAGTCCATTCAAATGTCCTTTTTGTCCATCTTTGAATCGTAATACAAGGAGCAGAGTTTTCTTAGCATAGGCTGAAGAAGTGATGAAATAGATCCCAAATGCTGTTCATGTCAGTAAATGTTAACATAACACAAAAAAAAAAAAAGGAAAAAAAATAACTACTACTTAAATTTAACCTTGAACACCAGATCAAGACTGAAAGAAAGGTGTTTTACTACAATGAATGGGTATCTATTAGATATGGCAACCACTCTAATTAAGATTGCATAATTTTCTTTAAACAGTTGCACCAAATCAYGTCTAATAAGACTTGTCAGGAGGCTGATTCTCCCATCTGCACAGTGCTCCAGGACCTCAGCAGTTCTTTCATTTAGCATTAGCATATGTTTCCCAAAAGGCATTCCCCTAGCTCCAAATGCCTATCAGTGTCCCACGGGAGACACACCAGTGCAGAGTCTGTTTCTGGACAGGCTAAATGGTGGCAGAGGGTCGCACCTCTCCTTCCTAGCTGCACAGGAGCTCCCATGCTGGAGGAGAGAGGTGTGAGGGTCCCCATGACTGCAAGAGATGGATGGGCATGCTCCCTCCACCATCCTTCCACATCAGTAGGGATTGCTCCCGAGGCAGGTCGGGCTGCAGGCAGCCACTTTGGGGTTTTTGTGGCTGCCCTTGGCTCTGTCTCCCATCTCCTTCCCTTCCAGTGTAAGAATTAAATAAGCATGGGAATGAGGATGATTTGGATAGAAAAACAGGCTGTAGCAACATACCTGGAAAAACACGTACAATCAGCATAGAACATTTCTTGTCATGAATTTGCATGTTTCCTCTATGAAGTGACAAGCAAATAATAGTTTTCAAAATGTATGCATAGGAAACATTTTATCCTTCTTCTGATTTTTTTTTCCTATCCCTTTTTTTTCTCTCTGTTTTTTTTTCTATGAAATAATTTACTTGAAAGTATGTAGTTTCTCACAGCAGACCTTGCACATTTTGCAGCTAACTTTGACAAAGAAGCTATTGCACCTCTCTACTCATTCATCCAAACCTATGGCAAGCACAGATTCTTCTTTCCAGGGAACACAGTATACTTCTTTCCAAGTGCCTTCAGATGGCCAAAAATCTTAAAAGATACAGACTTAATGCCAAAATTACTTTTAAGTTTGTGTGCCTAGATACTACAAGGGCTACTCTCTGGTGAAAGAAATCATCCCCAAAACAGTTAAATGTATATTTCAACAACATGCATGGGATACGTTTCTTGGATTCACAGTTGAATTTGACATTTTTTTTTAACAAGTTTTTAATGTATTTCTATTACTGAAACCCTTTGTCTTCTCCGGCCCAAAAGTGAAGGTAGTGTTTAGTCCCCTGTTCTCTCACCAGAGCTATGAGACCTGTCTCATCCAAGATGACACAAAAAATGACATATCTGATACTCAGCTCCAAACCTGCCTCYTTCCCATGTCTGGTTGCAACCATTATAATGTAGTTGACTAATGCTGCTGAAAAGGCAATGTTATGTGTGACTAATTATTAGAGTGGGAGTGTGGAAAACTAAAGTCCGGCATAAGTAGGCAATGAAAGGCAGTATGTCCCCGTTTATAGGTTTTGTTTTGTTTTTTTTAATCTATATTGTAGCCAATCAAGCACATGCTTAAGGTTGTGCTGTGTGGTACATGTGGGTGCTTGTGGACTGTCACACTCAGGATGCCACTTGGCTCCTTTTAGAAAGCACAGTGCTCTGACCAGGCCCAACAGACCAAGGAGCATCAAAATATGACAAAAAAGGCTCATCCTAGGGCACAGACATACAGAAATAAAATGCCCTGTCAATAGGTGCCACTTGATCTCAAAATGGTGTCAGCAGTTACAACAGATGTTCGGCCTCTTTTTTTTTTTTCTTCCCAACTGATCAAAAGAGAAAAGATAAAAAACATTTTGAAAGGCAAGAAAGTCTGACATTAAACTATCAGGCTGCCTAGTGTTATCACTCTGAGGCCAGTGTTATTTAGATAAAACCTTTGCATGCAAATTGACAAAAGAGTTTTGAAAAAAATAGCTACATCAGGAAAAAAAAGCACCAAAAGACCAATGCACCATTTCTTCCAAAATGCTTTGTTTAGTCTTTTGCTGAAGAGGAGGAAGCTTTGTTTTGATCTCTCTCTTTGGTTGTATTTTAAGTATTGCTTGTAATTGTTTGTTGCCATAAATTTAGAGCTCTAGGAAGTATGTACAACACTAGATTATTGCTGCCTGGGATAGTTTACTGAAAAAAAGAAAACCAAGCACAAAAATTTGCTTGCAAACTGTTTGCAAAGCAGTTGTTACTGTGTAACAAACAGTACAAAAGGATGGGGCATAGTTGTCTATTGCGCTTTTTTGTAAGAGCCATTAAACCAGATATTTAGYTTCTCACTGGAGACTACTCAGAACTGTACTGACTCAAAAGCAGATTATACAATAAAATATGGAATAGTATAAAAATGAGAAAACACCTGATAGAACTGAGATAAAACTACACCTTTGTTCTTTTGGGAGTAATGGTGCTTTCTGGGTTTTGAGGACTTTGTGTCTCTTCCTTTCGGCAATTTTTTAAGATTCAGGATAGGTGTGGGAAAACTGTAAGGACATACAACTTAAAAAGAAGGATGAAAAACTTGGGTACATATGTTAATGAGTGCCTTGAATGGTCTCTGGTCTCTGTAATTAGCTGCTGCTTAACAAGGGGTGATCGTTCTCCAGGGTATTGACTTCTGAGCTCTCTGGAGGGAGGCTGAGCCCAAAGCCTTACTTTACAATCGCCAGACTCATCCTCGTGAAAGACACTCTGTGAAGATGTAGACTGCCTGGGTATCTGCTCTGACATGCCTCTTCTGAACCTTGCTGGCTGCTGCTTTGTTCCTTGCTGTGCTCCTTGTGTTGCTATCTACACACCTTATGACAGATCCCAGTGCTGTCTACCCTTGCTTGTCCTGCCTGTGCTCCTTTTCTGGGACCTTCTTTCCTATTTGGACTTCCGTGAACCATTTTTGGCCTGATTCCTGACATACCCTCTTTACTTTGGTATATATTGTGCTTAGGGACAGCCTCTCTTTCCAAAACAGTTGGTTGTATTCCTTTCCTCCTCATCTGCCCTAAACTTATGTRTCTTTCTGCATTTTTAACCTGTCCATTTGCAGATGGGACAGTATCCCCAACATTGTATTTCAGCAGCCTTGAGCCAGATACACGGCGGGGTTCAGTTTCCTCTGTCCCTTTCTGCATGGAAGATGTAACATCCCACATGACACAAGTGTGTCCAATTATAGCACATGTAACTCACATCAGTAATACAATTAATATTTCTTTTTCCATGTTTGATACTTCATCCAATAGTAGAAACCAGAAGASAGTAACAGGGTGTGACAGAAGACTGTTTCACTTTACTACAACATCCATTGCATTAATACGAAATGTTGACTGATAATTCTACCTCGTTTCCAGAGATGCCTGTAAACATGTGGACCTGGCATGCAGTTTTGTATTTGAAGGTGTTCCCATGAACTTTGCTTAGAGGAAGATGCCTTCAGCACATTCATGGTGGAAAGGAGGTTATGTATGTTCTGTGTCTTTATGAGCTTTSAGAATGATCCTACACTTTTGCTCATATCCCTTTTGGCTATTACACAGTGTATGACCACTAGAGCAGAAAGATTTTTGCTGTGTAAGAAGGTAAGATTAAGTTCTCATTAAATAACTGTGAGGGAATCATTGCAGTAGTCAATGCAGAACACTCATGAGAGGAAAAAATCAAGTTAGGATGGAAGGGTTTTACTGAGGCAACTGAAAGTGTATTTGACATGCTACTTAAAGTGATGCCGCTCTGCAGCAGCCAGAGAAATTGGCTTTGGCATGAACAGCACAGGGAGCAGGATTGGCTGAAACTGGGTCCTTCTATTTTCTGGTAGATCTCCCTATTTGAAAATGTGATACCCTATAAAAATCTTTGGATGCTATTTTGGGAACTGTGATTTTTCTTGGAATTCTTTCATTATAGGCTGCCCAAAGAGGTTGTGGAGTCTCCTTCTCTGGAGATCTTCCAAACCCACCTGGATGCCACCCTCTGCCCCATGCTCTGGATGTCACTGCTGGAGAAGGAGGATTGGACTAGATGATCTCTAGAGGTTCCTTCCAACATTAACCATTCTGTGATTCTGTGATTGCAATTGTAATTAAATATGAATATAATGAAATATGAAATATGAATATTATTAAATATGAAACTAAATATGAAGTTTAGGGCAATCAAAACAAAAATTGCAAAAAAAAAAAAAGAATCGTAAGTGTTGAAGCAAACTGTTTTAATGCTTCTGGAGTAGCGTTTTTTCAATGCTTAACATAAAAATCACTAATCTCCTGACTATATATCTAGGCCTTTGATTTCAGATCGTAGCTCATCTTTTTTACCTTGTCAGTTCACTTCTTTAAGCAAGGGACAGATCTTCATTCAATAGGGGCCATTCAATAAGAGACATTCAATAAAATCTGAAAAAAAAATCCAAAAAGAAATCTTTAGTTCCTAAAAGTTCTTAGAACAAAAATAATGAAAAAAAAAATGTATCTTTTAAATCAAAACATAGTAAAGAATGTATAGTGAAAAAAAAAGTATGTAAAAGCAGGATTTTTAACTTCAAAAATCCAATTGTAAGTGAGCAGTGGCTATTATCAGATACTTGCCACAGTAAAAAGAACAGAAAGACCCACTCAAGAATTTTAATTCTTAAATTGCTACTATTAAAGTAGTAACTAGAGTAAATGAGCTTGTTACATTTGTCTAACTGGTTTAATCTGGGCATGGGTGAGATAACCCGCTCGATGGAGGCTCAGCCATGATCAGCTGTCACTCCGTGGTGCCCAGGGCACTTCGCTGCAACTGGGTCATGGCAGGAAGAAAGTCTCCTGCTCTGTTGCTATGTACGATTATGGTCCATGCCACGTGGCCTTTTTAATATGAGAACTGCCTGAATTCAACTGAATCTCTATGGCAAAACAAGTGAGTGAAAAAAAATGCCTACATCTTTATGAAATTTAGTTTTCTCTTGGTCTTCAAAATGATGTGTTATTAAAATTAATGCAATTAGTCTATCTTCCAGCCATTTAAATTTAACTATTTATCTTAAGAGGATAGGAATATAACTGCATTCTGGTGAGAGCCTGGCTCAGAGTTTCATTTGGACTTAAATTCAACATAATGAGAATGCTAATATTAAAGCTGCAGAAATAACAGAGAATACTTTTGTTGTCCTTCTGTTCATGTCAATACCCTAACAACCTTCTTAAATGTCCCTATCTGCAGCATACCTCAGCTSATACCTGTACAAGTCAGGATATATTACTTTTTATCCCATCACTATGGCAAACTGGCTCCTGAAGTGATTTTTTATGGTAGATAACAATGCAAGCTCCCTAGGCCTGACCTGACTGCCTATAAAAACAGGAATCGGAGTTTAGCCATGAGTGACTAGATCTGAAGAGGAATATTTGGATCCATCCCAAATGTCTATATCCAAGAAAATTTACTTTGTTAATTTTTTAGCAAATTTAAAATGAAAAATCTTATTCTGTTCCCCSTGGTTAGAGGGAATAACAGAATTATACACCTTCAATATGGGCACAAGATACTGAGCAGTAAAATCCTACTGCAATAGCTTGGAGTAATTAGAATTTCGACTGTTTGCAGAACATAGAATGAAATCTACTTTTTCTTACAAGCACTTTCTCATTAGAATATAGTTAAATGGATGGTACAGATATATCAAGTTCTTTCTTCAGTTCTGTTAAGAGTCTTTTTGACTCACACAGGACAAGCTGTGTTCCTCTGGTCAACCACATCATAAAGATGAGGCAGTGCAACAGTTGCAGCTTGTAAAAAAGACATGAGATGTAAGTTCAACCTAAGTTCAGTATTTTTACTTATTAGAGGAAAACAGTTCTTGGAGGCAAACATGGGGCATTTCAACTAATCGTGAAAATCTTTTGAGCTTCTCTTATTTAGGAGGCCAAATCAGTTGAGAACAGTTTTTTTTTTGTTGTTGTTGTTGTTTTTTTTTCAGGTTGTAAAATGTATATCTATAACACAGCTAATGAGTAATCAGGGCTGGTAAATCCTATGAATTTAAAATGATAATATCATTAGCTACATTTAAAATGTGATGGATGTAGGACCTGTTATTAAAGTGCAAACAGAAATGATACTTGGGATATAATAACAAATAGAAATTCTATTTGCTCTGCTTTCTGCACAAGAATGTGAGTAGACTGCCACAAATCCCTTGTTAGCAGGTTTGCAGTGTAGCTGGGCAGCAGGGAGAAGCTAGGTTTGATTACCCTCAAGAAAGGTAAAGAGGCAAAGACTTTATCTCCTTTGGAGAGAGAACAAGGGTATAGATGCACTCCCTCAGGGAGGAGTTGAAGAGAAATAAATCCAGAGGAAAAGTGAGGACAGATGAGTTTGCTGGTGCTCCCCTGTATCCATAGGCCACCCCTTACACTTGCTATATTTAGACATTACAAGATGAGTGGATGAAAGAGCACATTGAGATGTGTACTCAAAATCCTCTTGCCKTCTTGAGAGATGTGTGCAGAGAAAAAATAGCAGGTTTTGCTTTCTTTAGAAATTGTAAATATATATTCTTTGAAATGCATGAGTAAATAATGAGGAATTTTAATTATTTTATGAATAGAGTTTGGCATTACTATACAAGATGCAGGTTTTGTGGTACTTTAGAAAGCATGTTTTCTTTGTCTTGAAGATAACATGTTCAACTGCATATTCTAAGGCCAGTGAGGTGCTGTAACCTAAGTCAGAAAAGGAATATTATTAAGCTAGGGTGAGACTAGGCAAAGGAGAGAGAAATCAACCTTCATTTAAAGCAATTTCAGAATTGCCATGAGACTCCAGGTTATATAACTACTGAATTGCCTGAGATTTCATTTGTGAAGTGTAGCCTAGTCATTATGTATTATGAAATCTCATGCATCCACTTTATTTATCCTGTGATATATATTCTTAAATCATTGAAACAGGCAGCAATAGAAAACAGACAGTTAAAGGGAGAAATGAAGTACTGAAGAATGCATAGTGATCACTCATTCCAGAAAAATAGTTTCATTCCTTGATATATTTGTATTAGTGCAAATATATTTTACTTTTAGGAGAATCTCATAGCTGAACAGTACATTTCCAAGATGTTCTACAAAATTAATCTTTCTCCCACAACTGTTTACAGTTTTATAGGTGAACTGTGAACCATCATCTCTGAATCTGTTCATAAACTGCTTTAGGCACTTACTTCAATACCTCTCAAATGCCTCATATTTTGAGGGCTGTTGCTCATTTCAGCTCTTAAGTTGCCTGTGTTCCTCCAGACCTAGTACTCCTTCATTCGCTGTTATTGGAAACTCCACGCAATAATTAAAAGATGTCAAAGTTCCGTACAAAAAAAAAAAAAAAAACTATTTATATAGAAGAAATAGATTCTCCAGATCTTCCTGTTTTCCTTCATTCTCTTTTATGTCCTTTGTTTGCAACTTTATTACACAGTACACAGACTGCAGGAGAGATGAGCTCAGTACTATGCCCTGCAGCCTCATCCCTGGACCTGCTGGTGCATGTGGGGACTGTCTCCATCCTGCCCTGGCCTTGGCCTTAGCCAAGGTGCACAGCCAGAGCCAGGGGCTAGAAAGTGCTCTTGGCCTCAGATTTCAGCTGGACCTATGGTGTCCTAGATTAACATTTTTGACGTGAGATATTAATACTTGTCACTAGAGATTTTTGTCTGAAGTTAAGTGCTTTTCCCAGCATCTACTGCTGTCATTTTATTTTTAGCACTGTGCACAACTGGCCAAATGAAACTGTGATGATCTTGGCAGTGCAGTTCAGGCTGTTTAGAACCTTCCTGGTTAGCAGATCTTCCTCTGTGCAGTTAGTCATAACCTGCACCTGGTTGCATAAAGGATAAGGATGACTGTGAAACCCCAGCCGTGAGTATTAGCTACATATTGGCCAGAGCTACCAACAACTCAGGAGGGATCAGAGAAAATGCAGTAGATCAAAAATCTATTATCTGAATAGAAGACCTGCAATACAAAAGCACATTGGGACTCATTCTTTCTGCTGGCACAATGGTGCTATTCTACTAAGAAGTTATGGTATAGCTAAACCCATCATTGAGGATTCTGGGATTTGGGTGACCTGGAAGGAACAGGATRGTGTAAAAAAGCTACAGCAGGAATTTTGTGATGTATTAGCCGTAGGGCTGAAAAATCTTCCCAGTGAATGTGTGTTCGAGAGATGTTGCTCTGTTGTGACAGCACAGTGATAGGATTTGGTTCACAAAGTCTTTGAGAAGCATGGCTGCATAGAGCTGCTCATTGAGCATAACACAAGTAGACCTTGACTGGTATTCTGATGGCAAACAGCAGACGAGGCAAATATCAGAAGAGTGTGAGTGTTAGATCCCTGGATAGATTAGCAAACTTGACAAGTGAAGCATTTCTGGGCTTGATTTTGTCAGTAAATTTTATCAGGTGGTCAGAGAAAGTCAGCTTTATCAAGTGTGATGCTAAGATGCACTGTCTGCAGATTGTGAACCAGCTGGTGGCCTGACAGGGGAGCAGCCATCCCTCAAGTCAGAGTGGGAAGATGATTTGGAAGTGAAAAACTCTCACAACTCTTTAAAGCATATAACAGAGCAAGCAACATTTATGGCTCTATGGGATGTAGMTGCTAAATCAGACTCCAAGTGGCAATAAAACCTGAGAGTGAGTCTAAAATTAGAGCCTGAGCAGAGACCATCAGCTTATACAAACCTATAGAACAGAGTTTCACATGGATCACAGTGGCAAAAGTTATAAACAGGCATGGGTACTTAGTCCTAAGGTGCCTGAACTGGAATTTCTAAGAACTAGCTTTGTGAACTAGTGCATTCAGAAACAGCAATCTTAAMAGCATTTCATGGTGTAATGAAGAAGTAGAGAATATTGTAGAGAGCATCCTGAGAAGATTGGTCAGCCACCTCATTTTACTTGACACAGTCATTTTATGTCTAAACTTGCATTTGTAGCTCAGGTTACTACTCTCAAGAGAGGAAATGCAGGAATGTACGTTTAGCAATTACGCACCCAGCATTGCTGCTGAAGGTGGAATGGGGAACAGCTAGCAAACTTGCTGCCCAGACTTTCTTAGCAATCATTAAAGTGTCAGCTCTTGCTATTTTTTTCATAGCTGCAGGCAGGAATGCTGCTGCTAATTTTCAGCTCCCTGCTAATGCTTAAATTAAGGCTCTAGAGAGAGTTCTTTGGGTTTTTTTAACGCTTGAGTAGTCATTTGACAACTTGTGAAGTRGCAAATGAATACTGGTGGGGCTGAGAACTAGCTGTTTTCCAAGGGTAAATATGTGTTGCAGGGAGAATTCACAACAAAACTGGTACTGATCTGGGAATGAGAATACTAGAAATAGAAATGCAGTGGACAACCTTGTTCTAAGAGCATGAAGACCAGAAAAGGTTCCCTTGTCTTGATGATGTACTTAGAAGTCCTTGACGTGGTCTTGAAGGAGCAGTGCACTTCAGAGGCAAGGATCTGGCTATGGAATTTAACAGCCTAAACATAAGTGAGGATAGTGTTCAAACTCTGGATTCTCACTAGCTACAACATGGGTGTCACAGTGATATGAATATGTCCATGTGATGTGCCACATCACATATGTCCGTATGTGATATGTCACAGTGACGTGGAACGTGAAGCAAGTCTCTTATTTCTTTCGCAAATAGTTGTTTTGATACTCAGAACCAGAGTTACCAGTATGAGAAGTTCATTAGAGTTTGTGCTCACAATAAAAATTGCCTTTTTTCCACCATTGAAAAGTTCTTCATCATGAGAACGGAGGATTTGCTGAACCGGTGGCCTACAACAAGCCAGCTGATGGTACCATGAAGCTATCTAATCTTTTCAAGGTTTTTACCACTAAGATTTTCATCTGTGCAGCTTGCACAGTGCTCACACAAATGCCAGTGAAGTTAGAAAAAAATCATAGATGAGACCTAGCACTGGTCAGACTTTTCAGGTTGTGCCAAGTAATGGAAGGATGCATTTATTTGATATATGATTTTTTAAATTTACTGTAACAGACACAAATACAGTGTGAATTTTCATGAATAGTTTAAACCTTGAGAAGCCCATGATTTTAAGAAATCTAAATCCTGATATCAATGGCTCTTTATTTTAACACATGTATTTTGTTAAACAGTTCTAAATTGGAAGTCAAAGAATGATCTATGAGTAAATCTAGAGATTCTTACTTTTCTTAAAAAACAAGAGAGATTCAAAACGCAGAAGACCTGAGCTTGGATTTCTGCACTTTGGAATTCTAGAAAAGAATCCGATAGACCCCTGGAGAACTTAAGTTATGCATTGCCTTTTCCTAGGCAGAGAAGAACATCATTTTAATTGTCTCTTACAACATTTGCATTCATCTGTTCTCCCCTGAAACTTCAGAATGCACAGGTGAGATGCTGAACTGAAAGGCATGATTTGTTTTATTTAAGTGGAGGCCTGGATCAGTTTAGTAGATTTAGTCATTACTGCCTTCCAAAATAATTTATAAATAAGTAAGTAGAGTCTAAATAGAGAGTGATGCCTATTAGAAGAGCACTTGCTTTGAATAGTTGTAAGCAATTTCCTTTTTATTCTTTTCCTAAATGAAGTTACACTTACTTACTCTGGAGCTGAACATAGGCTCTAAGCTCAAATTTTTAAGAGCACCAGGGAGAAACTTAGGCTAATACTGTATCTTTTTGCAATCTGTAATGCACAATTCCAGTGTTTTTTGGCTCATTGCTGCATGTTAAAAATAGCAGCACTGTTCTAAAGCAAGCTGGCTTGTAAATTTGACTCAAATACCCACTTGGCACCCTATTTTCCTGGTGATGATTGTGTGGAATATAGTCCCCTTTGGTCTCTTTCTCATCTCCAAATGCTCCCTTGCAGGGCTAGTGTGACAGCTGCAAAAACAGATGCCAAACTCTGTATGATACTCTATTTTTCTGTGTATAACCCTTAAGTGGTCTGTGTTAAACAAAGCAGCTCTGCCTCAACACACCCAGGCCATTTCCTCTGTGACCCAGCAGCAAAACGAAGCTCTTCACATGCGTGGATGTCATGATGGGATATTCACCTCCTTGCTATTAATTCCTCTGCTTCTTGGTACTGGGACAGATGATTTCTCTTCCCGAATAACCTCCTGTCCATGCCTCACATTTTATCTGRATTATGAAAATACGTATGAATTCTTAACCACTACGTAACTGGCTTRTGAGTAGCTTTTTGGAAGGACGGATGTTACACACCAAGTGTTTTTCAGCAAGTATTATGATCTTTGGTTAGCTTCCTAAATGTCTGTGCATAAGTAACATTTAAGAATGTTTAAGCACTGCAGAACTAGAGTGGGGTCAACATTCATGCTGTGGGAGAACCATTTCTGCTTACTTAGCTTCATAATTTTTAAGGGCTTAATGTATGAAGGGATATTTTTCTCAGTGTACTGCATTTACTCACAGGAGATACCAATTACAGTAAATAGGAGTTACATAGCAGCATATCACAGTTAAATTGTACTTGCTGATGTTTTTCTATCTACATTACTTAAAGCATCACTATTTTATGTTACTTTTTTCAAAGTACAAAAGCACTCATTATTTCTGTATATTGTAATTTAAACTTTTCCCCCTAAAACACATTAATCCATTTTTTTTAAAAAGAAAAGAAGGGTATTTTTTACTAACTCAGCATTTTCAGCAGCTGTTTACAGTGTCTACAGACTTTTTTCTTTTTGAAGCATAAATTAGCCGTCTTCTTCCAAAGTGTTCCTAAGCTTTTCAGCCTGGCAATATCTTAATCAATTTTTTATGATCTCTTTCCACTTTCTGTATATGTAAGAATGAGGAATATGGCCATAATAGCAAGAAGCATATATAAACTTATGTTTGTGCGTCTATTTGGAGGGATTAGCTAATAATGTGACATTGAATTGCTAGTGTACATGTGTAGAATTGGAAAACAGCATTCTCATTCCTTTATAGTATAATAAAATACAGAGTACTTCATGTCAGCCTAGTTTCTTCTCGCTATCCTTGTGGGTTTGTGACCCTAAATCACCCTTGCAGTATCCTGTGCATCAAATTGTACTTGATTGTCAAGAGAAACAACCTATTTTACATACAGAAAGCGAAGGGAGGACCTTTTGAATTTAGACATTTTGGAGTATTCTTGGCAAGATGTCTTACTGAGTAACGCTTTGGAGGCGTAGGACTGCACACTTGCAAAATTCACTAGCAGATGAGAAGCATGAGCTCATAATACATAAAATCTAGAGTCTTCTGAGAGATTACTATAGAAGAGACAGAGATTGAAGATACACTTACTCTGTTTTAGGACCAAATACTCTGCCTACATGACTAGACAGGGAGAAAACCATACACCCATCATKGTGCTTTGCTTAGGACTATTGGATAAAGCTCAAGGGAAGAGCTGAGCTGATTAGATCAATTTCAAGCCCAAGTTAATATCATCATGGCTTCTGCTTTTCTGTCTGTGCAGAAACAAACTTACTTCTGGATGGAAGATAATCCATCTGAACATCCATAACACCATCTGAACATGTCCACATAAATTTTCCAAGACATTGAGGCTCTTTTGATGAAGTACATCTCAGTGTTTTTGCCTCTTTTCTGAACTATACCACACTGTTTGTCTGTAGCACTCAGTTTGATTATACCACCTTTTATTGATACCACGAAACAAATTCTGTAACAATTCTGTGTGGTTACACAGGTCTTTTRTAAATCAGGCATCCCCTCTTCCTCCCATTTTTAGTCTGGCTCTTGAGACATACTCCACTTTTCTGGAGCATCACAGATACCTCCAAGCCTCTCCATGAATTATAACAAGGTTACTAAGACCTATCATGTTTCACTTATGCATAAAAATTCTAAGCATCGCTCACATTTATGTTTAGCAGCATTGTGGCTATTGAGTGTGCCTTTTTAATCTTCAGCTTTCCCATTTAAAAAACAATATTAATCATATGTATCCATTTCAAAGGCCAAAGTACAAATCCATGCTGCTATATTTATGTAGGGTATTATTCAGATGACCATCTGGCAAAACACTGATTTTGGCTTGCAGCCCTTTGTTCTTTCATGTAGGCCTGCTGCTACTATTTTTTTAATATCCTGAGTTCCAGACAGGTCTGTAAGTCCAGCAAACCTTTTAACACCTCTGAAAGCTTGGGATAAGCTAAAGACTTCACAGCAACTCTTGCAGGACACAGGGGAAATTGGGAACAAGAATCCCAAATTCTCTTAAATAGCAGAGATTTTGTTCCTGCTGTCCCCAATTATTCCCCACAGGAGTGAATGACAGCTCATGGATCATTGAGTCTGGTTCCTGCAAACACAGCCAACTATGTAATAGATGTAATAGTCCAGAAGAGACCACAGGAAAATCCAGTCTGTCTCTGCTATGCCAGCCACAACAAAATGCTTTTCTTCCCAGCATTCATGTACATAAGGCAAGATCTCCCAGAATTACAGGGTGTCACGGGAGGAGGGCATAGCACTGATGTCCCAGGTCCCTATAGCACTATGGGTTTTCCTAAAGGGCCCTTCCAGTCAGTGACTGTGTTACAGRGAGGCAATTTCTTCCACCCTCGCTTCCCCTCTGAGAATAATGGTCCACAATCTGGTCTCTGTTTCATTTCCTCAAATCTGGTTACATGTGGATTACCACAGTTTTCCAGGTAGCTTGCACTTCCTATCCCAAATTCCCAACATCCTACCTCAGTTGTGGCTGATATTTTAGTTTTCAAAGGATAATTTTATGCATGCAGAGGAGAGTGACAACAAGTACAGACCTTTCTGCCTTAATTCTTACAGGCAGCTAGTCAAAGCCATGAGTCAGGGGAGGTCAGACTTGAAGAGTAATTTCCAAGAACCTTGATTATGACTTTGCATTAGTGCTTGATGATGCATACACTCTTACCACAGCACATCTTTTTATAAGTGAGAAGCAGGCAAGAAAGGAAATGAGATGTTCAAAGGTGGAGCAGTAGGATAAACTGTAAAAACAGCTTGTGGGATTAGCCAATATTCATTCAGGAATGCCAGGGAAGTTCGAGAGGGAACTGGCGGGGCTGCTAATAAAAATTTAGCCTAGTATTAAAATCAGCTACTCAACTACAGCCCCAGAGTATAACAAACATAACAAGAGTATCCTTGCCTTGGAAAATTTGTTAGATGTGATCCTGAGGAACATAAAGCACTCACTCTTAAATTAGAATCAGGAACATTAGTTGAAAAAAAGCAAGRCAGAGTCTATAAAACATTAAACTAAGCATGATACAATAGGTGCAAATTAGCCCAGCTTCTATGAAGGAAAAAAATCTAATCTTTCTAATCTCRTAGAATTTAAATCTGTCATTAAAAGAGCAGATAACATTTTGTCGGCCAGTTCGTTATCTAGACTTTCAAAAACCCTTTGCCAAAGGTGCCTAACTGGGTGCCATGTCCAACACTCTTCAGCAGTCTGTCTAGGGCAGGAGGCTGATTGGAGCAGCAGATGATTTACTTGATAATGACGATAAAAAGATAAGCTTAATTACCTGTTCCAGTAAAAGGCGCATCCCTTTGCAGCTCTACTCCTCTTGCTAACCCCTGGGAAGGCGTGAGGCTGCAGGCTGTTGCACAGGAGTAAAGTGCAGGAATGCTTTTGGGCATTCCTGCCTGAGTCCGTGGGGAAGCAGCCTCAGTTTCCCAGAGTGGGGGCAAGGGTAAATATTCTCGGAGGAGTAAGCGACGAGGAGGGCAAGACAAAGGATGCACCAAAGGAAGCCACTCACATAGTCATTTCATTGGCCTTGCTTAGCCCCCACACATCCTGAAACCTGAATTAATCTTTTTCTGACTTTCTTCCTCACCCACAAACCTTCAAACCTCCTCCCACCCCAATTCTTTCAGACTCCTTAGTAAGATCCTTTACCCTGACCACAGGGTAAAAAGAATCAGGACAAATTCAACTATACCTCTGTGATCTTGAGATGGCTCTTTAATTAAGGTCATTAAGGAAATTAAGCATTAAGCAAGACCAGAATAAAACAGTGTTCTAGACTATAAACCAGTGGAGGAAAAGAGCAGTCATAAACAGTATGGAAATAGAATGAATTACTTGTTTTCTCCAGTACAAGAACTGATATTGCACGTGTGCATTAATGAGCTGAGACTGAAATTAGAAGAGATAAGACTTGAGGATGATTAGGTCTATTTAAACTGATCTCAAGCTACAAAGAGAGCGGAACCTTCTTTCTTCTTTTTTTTTACCTATCAGAGATAGACCCAAAATACAGGAAAACTGAACCAATATGTAGTGATGGGAATTACTAAGAGAGATTTCGTACTTTTGTATTTTTTTTCCAGCATGAAAAYTGGATTAATTTAACTTAAATCTTCAGAGGTTTCTTGAATGAGATCATTTCATGAATGATGGGATGAAAGCAACTGTCACCTTCAAAGATCCTATTTCTCATCTTCCAGAAGTCAAAAATCTTATTTTACCAATACAGTTAAGAGTTGAAAGCTGAAGAGCAGTAAGAGGTCAGCACATATGAGCAGCTGTTTGCAGAGACAATCTGACATAGAAAGCCCTCCAGATCTGGGCCTTCCTGTTCCCAAAATGTGAAGAATTAAATATGCACACAGCAGTATGGTTTTGATTTTCCTCACCTGAGAAACTTGTTTTCTAAAGGCATATCTCTCCATTAAAGGGATTATCTTCAGTCCTTGWCTCCTGTTCCCCGAGAGGGAGCAAGAATACAAAAGCCCGAGACACTGATGTGTCAGGATAATCACAGGTGATCTGTAGAAGCTGCTACCTGAGCCTTTGCCCGAGAGTATGTTGACTTTGGATAAAGGCATGATGACATGAAGACTGAAACCGTAGCCAGGGCACGCTCTGAGGCACCAAGCACTAATGAGGCTCAGTTAACTGGGTAAATGCGGTGCTTAGCTGKAAGACTTGTGGCAGATGAAGTTCTTCACAAAATAATTGTACAAAATAATGTATCTTAGAGGACAGAGTTGTGTCTGCTCTCTCAAATGTGTGAGTTCTCCATTTTTTAGCAGATGTCCTCATTAGCTGCCACAGAAGCCTCTGTAGTTCCTTGACAAAGTACTTCAGCCTTCACGATTTAGCACAAGTCAGGAAAACTGACTTGTCTGCATATATGGATTTCACTGTAAAGCATGAAAGATTTTTTCTTGGATTCTGGTCAAGGCAGACAGATTAGAGTCTAACCAACATGACAGTCCTTGGTGTATGCCCAGTACGCTGAGAACATCTGGGAACGCTATCAGTTTAAATATTTGTTTCACACAAAGAAATGAAATGAGAAACCAAAAGGCATATCAGTGAAATGAAATGTCCTTGCTCATAATTCCAGAACAAACAATGTTTTAATAAATTTTGGTTCAGTTATAATTATTTCCACATAAGTTTTCTATCTGGAACATGCAGAGCAAATGAATCTTTTGACAAAAAAATAAACACTAACAAGCTAGTAAAATTAACTGAAATGCATTCAAAGTATTTTTTCCTGAGAAAATGGACCTACAATTATAGTTTTAAAAGAATTTAAGAAATTGGAGAACTATGGAAGCAATCTGAATTGTAAAACTAGTTGCTGGTGCCACTATAGCAGAAACACASAGAAGAGCATATGTGAAATGGTCAAATGCAAAAGAATAACAGGATTTCTCACACTCTTTCAATAAATCAAGCACGGAAAATAGACCCCAATAAATGTTTGCCCACCCCAGGAGCTGAAATAGTTGAACCTTAGAATAATGACTCTTGAAAATATGAATCTGACATTTTAAATGGGCAAGGCAGCTGGCTTTGCTATACTTCCTTGCTTGCAGGTGAAGTGTCTAATCTCCAGGGTTATAACAAGACAAAATAGAGGGATGCAAATTAGAGGTAATTTCACTACTGCTACCCGAATTTTCAGTCTGGCTGCACAGTGCTTGGAGGAGGGTGAGAAGTGCAAGGAAACACAATTTCAGTAATGCTATTAATCCATTGCCCTTATGACTGAACTATTTCGGTTATAAACTGAAAAATAATATTTAAGCAATTCCTTTGAACTATCCATTTTAGATTCTTTATATCGAGTTAAACTGTTTGGCTTCTGCACGGACTGAAAAAAATAATCAGATAAACTATGGAGAAGTTATGTCACTGTGATACTATCCAAATGAAAATTCAGGATGTTAACAATGGTTGCAAAATAGGAATGCATGTATTAAAAGGTCACAGATCGATTCCCCATTGGTCTAAAAAGATCCTGGATGAATGCTAACAGATTCCAAAATAGAAGTTTAGTAATGGCTTAGCAGTGTCTTCTTAGGTCCTTGGGGTACAGAAGTGTGAAGAAGAGATGAAGACAAGCTGGAAGTATAAAATAGGAGAGAAAAATGGAGATTTGGGATGCAATYGCACTGCTGTGCAAGTGGAGTTCAGATGTTATGGAACTCCACTGATGTGGGTGGAATTGCTCCTGATTTATTTTCATATAGTAAAGTAGGATAGTGAGATTTTGGCCTTTTATCTATTACTTTGTGTATGTGTATATGTGCGTGTAATTTGTGTCCATATTTTTCAAACAAAAGTATTCAAGCAAAAATGATTAAAATGAGCTCCGATAGCTCTTGATGGTTTTCATTTTGTGTGTTTGATTCATGCAATAATTTAAGGCCACTTTACCTTTGAAAGATAGCAGCCATATGGGAATTAATACACCTTAACTTCAGGCTACAGTTCCAATTTGTACTTGGCTTATATGTCCTAGAGAAACCCATGCTGATTAGAAGGCAGCCAAAGTATGGGTTTATAGCTGCTTCCAACCATTGATAAATCTATTCAATTCTCCATGTATGCTACTGGATTCTCTTAATTTTTTTCTGAGTGATTCTGTCCTAGAAAAGCCTTGCTGTCCTTGACTTTATACCCTCTTTATATATGATCTTGAGAAAAAAAAATAATAAAAATAACAATGAGTCAGGTAAATGCTACTTTCAGAGAAAAGTGTGGGGAAGAAGCTATACTAATTAATGAATGATTTTTAAATTAGTCTTTTAATACACAGAAAGAGCTATACATCATCCAAACTCATTCTCCCTTAAATGCACAGTAACAAATATTTAAGCACCCTGTCCCTTTCTATGTCAGATGTGGTAATTTAACTATCAAGAGCCTTGACTAACATGATATTGCTTCAGTGATTCTGTAAATGCACAGTCATTGTCGAAACATACAGTTAAAGGATTATTTTGTATCCTATAAAATAGAGGGCTGGAGAATTTCTGCATATAGTTGTGCTATTACAGTTATTCTGTATGTAGTTACATTTCATGGAAGGCATAATGGATTATAATTTTCAAGATCTTTAAGGGGAATGTATAATAGTTTTGCTTCCTTTCTGCATACCATGTGGTGACATCAAGTATTAACACAAAATTGTGAAGAAGCAGTGAATGTGTGTGTGCATATGTGCGTGTATGTGTATGCAGGTGTTATATAGAGAGAACATTATATATTGTGCATATGAACCCCAGGAGGCCTTCTGACACTACTACAATATTCATGTTTTTGTTGGAGGAAGGAGTATTTTTATGTTTATAGTCTGGCTAATATTTATGTTACCCTGGTATTAGAAATATAGCTTATAATGCTCTCTAGAACTATTATGTCAGTTCTCTGTAATAGTCTCATATTTTTCTGCAGAAATAAGTAGAATGTGTATTGCAAATATTTGTTTCTTAACCTATACGCTATATTGTAAAATTGAGTACTGAAACCTAAAAAGATATTCAGCAAGACAGTGTACAAAACCTCTGGATCTGATTTGCTGTAGCTAACCTTTTTTGAATACATAGGATTTTGTGTATGCATGTGTGTTAACAGTAGGTTTTATTGGGAAGAGGCCAAATTTCTTTGCTTCAGCCAAGGGCTATGGTGCTTTGGGATGAATGAAATGAATGCCTGCATAAAGGAAGTCCTACACTGTTSATAGCTAATGAATTTCTCTGGTGCAAATACAATATTAAGTGCAGATTGCAGCTGGAATGGTTCTTGGGGGAATTCAGGAGGATATTACATCTTATGGGTGATGCTAATTTAAAAGAATGGCTGGCCAGGATGCATTTAATAACCCCTGGAAACTGTGATATAAAAGAAGAGGCTGAGGGGAAAATAGTGCCTGATGTAATGCAAATTGAACATAGCAGTCTTCATTAGGAGGTATATGTGATTGCAGTGACTTTTATGGAATGCACACACTGTTATTATTTCCTGAAATGTGAGAAGGGACCATGCAATTTGGATTTATAACCAGTATCTACTATGAAGTATTTCTTTCTGAACAAAAATTAAATCGGTATGGTCCTTACTTGCATCTAGCCACTTTAGAACTACAATAACTGCTGTGATAACTTATTGATTTAAATAGAGTWGAAAATGAAGCTTAAAATTATTTTAAAATAGAGGAACAAGGTGGTTAAAAGACTGCAATGATTTCTCCTCTGCTGCTAGAACAGTTTATTGTCTCATTTAACAAGTCTACTTTCATGTATGAAGTTAGCTATCAAACATGTACACATACATTCTGCAAGTGTGTGTGTATGTAAGGCAACAATATATGTGAGAAAAAGAGAAGCAGCTCTAACACTAATAATAAATAGAATTTTTATGCTTATTTTCATTCTTCTCCTCTTTTAATATTACCAGCTTTGCCTTTGCCATTCTAGATGCTTCTGGATGGCTGGTGTTTTGGGTAAAGAGTAGGAGGGGAAAGAGAGGCCTCTGGGAGATAGGTTGGTGTTGACAACTCGTTAATGAAATTTCAGCATTAAAACACATTAGGGATTTCTGTGAAATAATCTTCTGAAGAAAAATTCCCCTTAACCTGACATTTTAAATATAATTTCTTCCACTTATATAGCACCTGCCATCTCAAGGAGCCAGCATTTTGCAAATCTTAATTTAATTAGCCACAAAATATACCTACAATGTTACTGAATAAGAACATTCCCATATAGAGGTGATAAGAATCACAGAAACACAGAATGGTTGAGGTTCGAAGGGACCTCTAGAGATCATCCTGTCCAATTCTCTCAAGTTGTAGGGAGAAATATGTAAAAAATACTATCTTGTATGAGAACTAATGGTTTGTCTCATCTTACCTTCAACATAGGAGAGTACTTAGGAGGATATAGGCAGGTATACAAAGCCTCATCTGCTTATGATTGCCCGTTGGATGCTGAAAAATGGTTCTTTGCTCTTTATAATTCTTTTAAAACTATGGGAATCAAAATAGGACCAGCCTAAGTTTAACCTTCTAAAAGTATTCTCCCAACTGTGTGGGTTGTCCAACCCCCATCTCTTTTCTCTTGGGGTTGCTCAGTCAGAGGCCACAGAAAAAGGTCTGTAAATAGGGGCATACTGTGATCTTAATGATCTAAAAGTGCCTGGCCAGAAGCAGAGAATGGGGTGGTGGTGGTTAGGGCACTTCCTGAGTAAAGACAACTGAGATTAGAGCTTGGATCGGGTGCTTGGCATGTCAATGTGAAGTGTGTACATCACATGTGGACCAGGAGATGTGAAGTCTTTCAGCTGAGCCAGTCTGGAGGCAGTTCTGAGCATGGCCAAGAGCATAATTCGTGAAATTGATGAAAATGGAGGCACTGACTGATTCATCATGCTTTTGGATATAGTAGCTTAAATTCCATTGCATCTAGCTCTACATGTACATATTTTTTAGTGCATCTGAGTCTTGTCTTTTATATCATATGTGTTGTTTGTTTATCTTCAACCATGTAAGTGGTTTGGCAAGCTTTTGTAGGATATGCTGAGTGAAAAATCGGAATGAATTTTCCTCACTTCCATTCTTAATCTTTTAGCGTATTTCCTCCTTTCTGCTTGAAGTGTTTCCCCTGATCACCTGGATATGGTCCAAATCAAGCCAAGAAGATAGAGACGGATGAAAGCCCACAAGTTTGCCTTGAACGGCCGTTTTAAATGTAAAAAGCCTAACAGAAGCTTAGTCAAATTCCCTGGCTCATTAAAATTAATTTGGAGGTCTCCAGAGGAATGGTCTTCTCTGTGGCTTCTGGCACTCCTTGTTCCTAGCTAAGGTCTACCCGTGGCAAACATAGCATGGATTCCCAGAGTGCTGACATTTGTTTCATCAGTTTCCAGGCCTGCTTGAACATTGACATCCAAGAGCATGAAAAAAAAAAAAAAAGAAAAAAAATAACTTCAAAAACCAGTTAAAGGAAGGGAATTGGACTGGTTTATTTGGGGGATATTTTGTTTTCTTTTTTTGTGGTTTTCATTTTGAATGGCAAAAAATGAAGTGCTGTTGTTTTTATCCTGTTTTTATTACATGCAAACTGGTTTAAAGATGAGCTCAAGAGGATACTTTTACCGGTGAACTTTACACTATAACAAGGGGAAGGTACCCTAGCCTCCATTCAGTCCTCTAAAGTAGTACACAAGCCTGGGAAGCATACAGGTCCCTCAAAGTGGTCTATATTTGTGAGGGACTGAATATTTTGCCTGTGACTGAATTTGTTATATTTATGCTCTCAGTTCTTCATTTCCCTGGAATAGTTTTGTTAAATCTAGGTCTATGAGAAAAAAAAAAGCCATAAGCATGCAGACTTATTTAAATGTCAGATGATTAATATATGTAAAAATATTTGCATATGACATGACATGTATAGGAATGTACATGTAAAGTGTACATATGGATATATATATATATATGTATATTAAAAAACTCAGCCTTTCACATTTTATCAGCCAAACCCAGTGTTTAAAGGAAGCTACAGGGCTCAGTCCCATTGACTTCAATAAGAGTTGGGCTTCTGCCAATCCTTTCTGGGAAGTAGGACGTTTCAGTGCTCTGTGAAAATGTAGCTATAATGTGTTTCTAACATAAGGTAATCTGGAGCCAAGTTTAATCAGATACACATTAGTGAATGGAACACACTTTTCAAATAATGAAATTTCAGTTGGACCACTCAGTGCAAGATAAGAAAATCACAGCAGATGCTACTAAAGCAAAGGTGGGAGTTGAAGATAGAGACTGCCAAGAAGCAGTAAATGTGTTTTGCAGAAAACCCACTGATTTTTTGTCAGTGTCTCTTTCTTTGCATGCCATCTCTCTGCAGCTAATTGTCCCCTAGGAAGTTATAAGGTCATATTGACCTGTGTGTTTAAAACACGCAGTCAGGAAGGAAAAAAAGATAGAAACACATTTGTGAAATTATTTAAATAGTCAGTATAAAGGAAAACCTTTGGCACAAAAACAGATTTTCTGCAGACTTTTTCCAACTTAATTTCAAAAGCAAATTAAGAGTGAATGATGGTTTGTCTTGACCTAGGGTTTCAGCACTTCACAGGTATATCATGCCAGTCTGCAGTTTGGTTCAGAACATGCACAACAGTAGAGTGAAAGAATCACAGGTCYTTGGAGAGATCATTGATCATTAATCTATTTTACAAAGAAAACAAGTATTCTTTTATAGAAATCTTTTTGGTCCTTTTGCTTTCATGTCCGTTCTGACAGGAACAAGACTGAAAAACAGAATGTACCAAAGAAACCATTTGGAAATGTACCTCAATACCAGCATCCTTGCTATCCTTCTCAAATAGTTCATAATATAAAGCAAGAGCTTTAACTCTTCAGTTCAAAGGAACTGCAATGTGTTGAATCAAAGAGTACACAGAGAGATCTTTACAGCTATCAGGCACGTGTTATAAGTYAGTTAGTAAGCAGACAGGATTTTCTGGTGTACAGTTAGCCTTCTTGGCCAGTATGCCTGTTGAAATGCATTTAGATACCTGCATCTCAAATATCAGTAAAAGACAGGAAGTATCTAATTAGAAAAAGAGTTGAAGTGTTCCCTCAGGGAAATACAGTGTGGCAAAACCACATCCTTAGAGCCACGGATTGCTTTGCAATAAATGAAGCTGCATTTTCATGGCAGTATGACTCCCTCCAAGCCCTGGGCAATGTGCTCCCATTTTTACCTCACCTTCATCTGGTCATGTCTTTCTATTCTCTCACCTCTGCCTACATTTCTGGTGCTCTGTGATCCTCGCTCAGCCATTTCAGCATGCTAAGATGATGGAAAACTAATTGAAATAAAATGGAACAAACAGGAGTAGTTCTCAAGCAGCAGAGCATGCTGAAATAGCACAGCCCAGATTCAGCAGCATGCTCGAGCTGGCACACGGGAGGGAGAGGGCTGTGGAGCTGGGAGAAGTGGAAGGTGGGAGTCAGGAGGTAGATCGATGTAGGCTTTCATGTAGCCATGGTTTTAATTGCTTTTGGGAAATGGCCTTCAAAGCACGGGGTCAAATTTGTCTTCTATCTCTGTAGGTGCAAATTGCAGACATAAGTAAATGTGAGYATGGAAATGGAGGACAGTAGCAGGAAACCTTTCAGATCATTAAAATTGCCTCTTGCATGAAGAAATGCTTTGTGAGAGCAAAGAAATGCTGCCAGAGGCAAACATGTCAAAGTCCTTAGAAAAACAACAGAATTGAACACCCTTGGAACTGCAACAATCACCTTAAAAAGATGCTTCACTTCCTTAGTGTGGTTTTTCAAAGACCAGTTCTTGAACTTAATTAACATTCCTAAGACATAAAAGACCTTATCTGACATAGAAGATGGTAGAAGATACGGAGAAAGCAAATTCGTTACCTTAGCTACCTGTTTGGGTGACATTTTAAATACAGAAAATAAACCTGGCAGAATTATAGTGACCTTTCAGCCTGAACAACTAAAATAACATCTGCCAAATCTAAATGGCTGCCTCTAGCTGTAAGAAATTATGTGTGTCTTTGAACAGTAATACATATGTCTTCAGTAGAGCTCCTAGACCTAAATGATTTCTTTCATTGCAGAGGATGGGGGAAAATTCCGGAAACGAGGTGCTCGTATCAAACTGCACATAGGAAGCAAATATGACTGTGCCTGCAGAGGAGCTGTCTGCAGGTTTTTCCTCCCCCTTGCCTCTCAAAAGTCCTTTGTTTTCATCAGAGAAGTCAGGAGGAATTCCTCAGTTTATCTCTGTATGCCCCTCCTTTRTGTTAACATGTCTGCGTATAGAAAGAGAAATTGTTTTCCAAGCTGTTTTCCCTCTTTCTAAATTTCCTCTGGCAATGCAAGACATCTGTGCCTTGGGAGCCAATAGCAACCAGAGAGACTGCTGTTAGAAGGGAAACTGGTGGCTCTAAAAATGGAAAATTCCTGTTTATAATAGTCTCCATAGAAAAATATTTGTGAAAATTACTTTCTCCTGCTTTCCCCATGCTCTTTTAACTTCTGTTGGCTAAGCTAGTCGTCTCTCCTAAGATGCTATTTAGTACAGCAGGGAGGGTAAGTGCCTGGTTGTGCTCTTGAAGAAGCATCCATAGCTGCTACTACTGTTTTACCCAGGCATCCTTCCATCCTGCCTCACTTTCAGCACTGCAGCAAGCCCCGTGCTGTATGTGGGTGACCAGGACCCATACGGGAAGGAAATGCCATGGGGACATGGTATCTACCTAGCTAGCATAGAAGGGATGCAGGCCCCCTAAACTGCAATTATGACTCACCAAAAATACTGAATTTCTAAGCAGTTCCCAGAGGTTAAAGGAAGTTCATRCAATTTGCTCCATGGATTAATATAAATGGTTTTCAATTAAGCAAATAATGCCAAACAAGTTTATTATTAKTAGTAGTAATAACGGCATTTTTAGCATTATGTAAAACTTAAGTTTCACTTAGGATCCGGAGAACATTTTATTCGTTGAGCAGACAACCAGGAAGACCTGTATCATATGTCCCTTGCAGAACTCATAATCTATAAAGTCTAGGCCAAGAATCAGTCTTGTAACAGGCAGCGTTATGGAGACAAGTGCTAGTCTGAACAAGAAATTTTGATTCCTGCATCTGGTGTATGTCTAAGGGATTTTAGGTTGCAGGCATGGGCAGTTAAAGAGGTTGTTTGCAATACAGACACTAAAATTATATTTTTATATTGGATTTACTTCTAAGCTTTCTTTTCTGTCGGAGCTCTACCAATAAATCTGACCTTAAGTCCTACCGCACAGATCTTTTCTTAGTGTCAGTATTAAGTCTGTAGTGCAAGAAAGGGCAGTTGGGGCAAAGCAGATCACCTCCAGCCTGCAGTGCACATATTACGGGTGCAGCAGGATGTGAGACCCCTCCAGAGCCCTGGTATCCTGCAGGGTGTTCAGGGGACCGGCACTGGGGACCATTCCCTGCCCAAGTGCCCAGGGCTGCTGCCCATCCCTGAGCAGGGACCATGTGTTGCCTTGGCAGGTCCCACATGATCCTTCCAGCTCCAGGGCTTCCTCTTCAGCCCCGGGAGGAACAGATGTCCCTGTGGATCCTAGCAAAACCAATCCAGATGTGTCCAGCTGAAAGTATCCCGCTTTCTGAACAYAGCACTGATGCATCAGGCTCTTAATTACACTGGTTTTCAGGGAGACTTAGGTGCCAAGAAATTCAACCTTGATACTGAAAATGCTGCTCTGTGTTTAGACATCAAACAGTTTGGGACTTACCTGCTCATCACTTTTGCACTTGTTTAGCTGTATTTGTATCATTTCATCTGTACAGTCTCTTGGCACATCTAATGTAATATTTCTGCTTACCTAAATGCAGAGACGTATGTTGCAGGGGAATCACAGGCTTAGACGTAAAGATCTCTATGCAAATACAATTGTGATTGTGTTGCAAAACTTAACCAATGCCAGCCCCAGCTAAAAACAGAATAAAAAATGTTTGTAGTCCAAAGCTTAGTTAAACTTTTTAAAATCTTCCAGTAGAGACTCATTCAGTGTTACTGGCTTGTTTCAATTTATCTTAAACTAACTCTTAATCAGTCCTACCCTAAAGCAAACCATTTAGGAAGTAAAAATTTACTCGAGAGTTTAAGTGCTTAAGCCAACCATTTTTAAATTCATAGTTTCAATTAACTGGCTATAACTGCCCGTGTAGACCAACACATACTGATAATCCAGATTTTTCTGATTTGCTTTTTCTTGGTCTTTAATTGGAATTGGAGTCTCTTAGGCGGTTCAYGCTGTTCATCCTTTCTGAGCTAACAGGTAATGATTAAAATGTGTACAAAGCTCTGCCATCTCAGCCTATTTTCACTGCCCTATCAATATCTACTSTATTTGTATGTCCCTTTGGTTGTCCTTGTCCAAAAACGGTGTAAAAGAGATTGGACTGGCCAGGCCTCTTCTGTTCCTTTACAGGGCATTCCTGTCACAGCAAAAATTCTTGCCTCATCCATACCTGTGACACAGCTGCCTTTTTTCTGAATAACTTCACAGAKAAAATGGCTGTTGAACCCAGAATGAATCTCTGCGTTTGTTTCAAATCACATGCCCTTTGAAACCAGCTATTCCCTTGCAGCATTTGCTCTCATAGGCATTTTACTGTCCTTCAGAACTTTTGGTATTTCCAGTTATCTGTCAAAATGGGGCTAATATTGATGTGGAAATTTCTAGTTAGACTAGACTATAGATCTCTAATGACCGTGGTTTGTTTTTAAGTGGCAAGTTTAATTGCTGTCTTGCCAGCCTGTGTTATTTTCTCCTTTGGCTTAAGTGTCACCCTTGCCTTTTGTATTTCTTCAACTTTTATTATATGCCCTCTTGTACATTGCAGTATTGATTAGGGGACAAATTTGGAGGTCTGGAGGTTGAAAAAAATTCCCAGTAGATTCCTTAGGGTCTTTTTCTCACTTACGTCCTTCGGATTTGGCCTAAGGAAAGAGATGAAAGCCTGAAATGAAAATGTTGCCTTTTGTCCTAGACCTTCCCCTAGACAAACCCCCATACCAGAAATCTTAATCCAAAGATAYCTGAACACTGCATTTGCAAAGTACATAGATATAGTGCTTGTTTCTGTGTTCCACTCAGCATTCAGGACCATTTCTTTGTGCGATCTTGTTCAGCACAGCTAATACTATTAGCTGGCAAATTTATTTTTGAATTGAATCTTATATGAAATTCTTAAAGCAGGCAACGTTTAAAGCATATTCTCCATTAGTCAGAACTACTTAAAAGCACCAGCAGGAAGTTAGCCTGAACTCCTGTTAAATAACGCCGACAGCTATTTGAATATCGCATAAAGATCACACAAGTACTGTCCATATCTTAATGARAGACTAATCCCACATTGCTTCCTGACTGCTTATAGATTGTTCCCTCCAAACAATGGGAATTCTGCTTATTAGATGGTTTATATCAGAGGATTAGCTAATAGCATTTACTGAGCACTTCTAAAGAAAAAGCTGAAACACAGACTGCTGTATAAATAAGATGAAAAACAGTAATTTACAGCATAGATATTTCCAAACAGAATTCTCTGGAGCTGGAAAGAGCAGTCGGGTCCTATCAWAGCTCTTATGAGCAATTTGGAAGTTTTTCTTTGGAGGACAGAAGAGATAGGTTGGCAATGGTTCGTTTTTAGTGGTTCGTGGCAGCATCTAGCTCCTGCTGTTTCACGGTGTGAGACTACATGCCAGCCCCCAAGAGTGGCACAACCCAGATTCATCCTGGCACACACTGGTAGTCATGGAGGAAAGATGTGTACATGGGAGGAAAAACTTTCATATTTTTTTCTATAATCTTATAGAAAGATATACAGGATATACAGTCTCCACCCATTCCATATTTGTACAGCTACTGCTTCTTTTGACTTTTGCAGAAGATATTGTAAAATTCTACTCTGCTTTAAAAATGCAAAGGTTTTCTTTCCTGGCCAAAATCACAGTTACTTGCTCTTTTTCCACTCAAGCTGACACGAGAAAGCTGCCTACCCTCTGGGCACCTTCATCTATTTAATTTATCAAAGCTGTCAGAGAAAGTAAGAAACAGCATGGGTTCCTGTGAGTAACAGAGCAAATTTTTTCCCTCTTTTTGGGGATGTAACTTGTAACTCTGAAATATGAGTTTGATCAGAAGTTTCTGAACTTGCTACTGAATGGTCCCTAATGAAGATGGCCACAAAAATCTATAGGAACGCYCGAAGTATTTACATTGTTGTCTGCTCTTGCTCCATGTTTCACCCTTTGTGGGATATTCAAATAGATAAGCAACCCCTGTGGAAAGGATCAGAGAGAAGGGTGCTTGCAGAGCCTCAGCTTCCCTGGAGGGGCCTGATTGTCTCCCTGTCCATGGCAGGAAATAGATACTATCCCCGAGGGAAGGGCTGCAGAGTTTCCAGCCCTTGTCCCCTGCTTTTCAGACCATACTGTTGTTTTTCATCTGTCTGTACATGTACCCTTTCCTCCCATGGAAATTAAGACAGGAGTAAGGAAGATGATGCCTTATCCTGGTCTTATCCCATGTAGGAACAAGGCACTGCCCAGCTGCATATCCTGGTGCCTAAGGCTCAGAAGGGGCCTGAGATGCTGCTTCCCAGCACAGTCCCATTCTTAATTCAGCAAGTGGTCATTTCTCCAAGTGCAGGCACACAGGTGGTCCTGAGACAGGTACATCTTCCCTGATGATTTCACAAGAGGGGCCTTGGGACCGTTTGCAAAGGCTGTCTTCATAATTTGGTTATCACTGGGGTGGAACAGGGAAACAATTCAGCTCCTGCTGCAGCCCCAGGGTCTAGTGAACTGAGAATGCCTATAATGATTATTATATTCCTGTGACAGCTGCATGGTATGGATTCTTGGCCATGACTAATTGCCTTTTAGGGAATGCCTGAAGCTCCCAGGGGAAATCTGCAATTTTCTGCTTCTTGACTCTTCTTGGTATCTCCAGCTTGGGACACAGAGGCTAACCAGGATTCAGTACCCATGGTGCTCTGAGATGGCTAAGTTTAAAAAGCTTAAAAAGCTTAAAGGCAAATGAAAATATGACAGGAGGAGGAAGGCTGCAGAAGAGGAAAAMCAAATTTGGTATAAACCTATATGGATAAGAGGATCTCAGTTGTTGATCAAAGAAAGGAAACAGACTTCCACTGGGCACCYCAGAAAAATTGTAAGGGCACAGGAAGGAAAGAGATATAGTCACACAGAAGACTATAGAAGAATCAGGAATTTCATTTAGCTCTTTGGAGTGTCCTGGCATCAATCAATAAAGCCATGTTTCCCTAAGAGTTTCCAATTTACAGATAAGTACCATTGGCCTAGAAATCCCATATGGACACTTCCAGAACCCTCCGCTTCTCAGAAGATCTTTGCTCTGCTCTGGTTGTGCTTTCCTTTGGGGAGCCATTCTTCAGCAGTCTGCTCCCTGAGGGCATCACTACCACAGCCACAGTCCTAGTGACACGCAGGAAACTCCTGTGTTTCCCATGCGGGAGAACTAAGCAGCCTCCGAGTCCAGCATCGACTTCATCAGCTTTTGATGAAGTGGTGGCTGTGTTTAAAGAGCGCACGAGTGCTCGGGGCACTGCAAGAAGGGAGAGCACAGCAGAACTTGTGCAGCTGAACGTGCTGCAATGGCCCCGTTCCCTGACTGGAGTGGGAAAGGCAGCTGTTACGCAGCGTCGGGGGCAGTGACCAGCTGAAGAGATGCTGTGAGAGACATAGCTAGAGACAGCTGCAGCACGCTGCAGACTTTTTTTTATATTCCCCACTTTTTTTATATTCCTTTTTAATTCTAGCCCACAGCGCGCTGCGTGGAAATCGTGCCAGTGTTTACTCCCGAGAAGCAGCAGAGCGGTGTCTGCGGGAGCGGCGGACGGCGGCTGCATCACGTCCCGTGACAAGGTTAAGCCCTCCTTGTCACCAGCGGTGTGGCTGCCTGCGTGACAGGCTGCTGCCGCCGAGCTCGGGCAGCCCCGGGGCCGGTGCTGTGGAGAAAAACAAGGAAACAAGGGCGGCAGGACAGGTGCCGTGGCGATGGCAGGGAGAGCCTGGCGCCGCGGGCACCGCGGAGCAGTGGGGATGCTGCGGAGGCTGGCAGGGAGCCCTGGGAGGTGGGTGCATGCTTGGAACAGCCAGGCTTGGGGAACAGAAATGCAGAAGCAATTAAACCAAATGGCAAACTTGCAGGGTAATTCTGGCTGATGTGGAAGGCATGGTTTGGGGATCCATGACACCACAGTGTCATCCGCATCCACGGTGGATTTGCTGCTTGTCGCACTAAAATGTGCTGTGTGCTGGGAARGGGAAGGGAGGACCACACACTGCAAAGCCAGAGGGGTGGAGAACCACACAGGAGAACCGGGTGTCCGTGACATTCAGTGCAAGCTGCATCCACCCTGCAGTACAAGAAGAGTTATTTCTGTGAGGGGGACTTCGCTTCACACCACACTTACTCTGGTTATGCCACAGTTTGGCCTTATCAGGAAGAGAATGAAAATGTTGGTGTTGACTGTTCACATTCAATATTGGGGAATTGGGGAATTCATTTGCCAATTCCCATCAACACACTGGCCAAAAAATGTTGCCATCTTCTGACTCCCAACATCCCATTTGGGATGGTCATGGAAGATGCTGGAGAAGCCTCTGGATATCTTACTGAAACAGGTATATTCGTTCTGTTTATGCTCCTAAAGYAACTTGTTTGGGTTAACTTAAAGCAAATATTTCTATGGGATTTTAAATACTACAAAGCAAATTAAACAAGAACAGGATATTCTAGAAATAGTCCTTTTTAGACATAAATTCATAAATTATGATGAAATATTCCCCAATAGGATCTGTACTCGCTTGGATCTCATCTCAGCAACACAGATGAGGATGCTGCACCCGTAATTTAAAATAAATTAAGCCCAGACTTTTGACTGCTGGTAAATTGCCAGCCATGTGCTTGGTTGGACAAGGTTTGGTCACTGCTGTGCTACAGAATCTTTCAGTCTCCTTTCTACATTAAACCTTAATGTTGCTATCAGAAAATGTTTTCATTTGAAAATTAAAAATTGGCTATTTATGGCTTGTCCCTTCCTAGAAAAAGGATTAAAACAGGAGGGATTTGCCTTGTTTTCACAACAAAAAGAATAAATATTAACATGAACTGATAAGGAAGTAAGTGCTCCTGCTAAAAACTTTTTTGCTGTTGTTGTTTAAGTATTGAGGCACACCTAACAAAAAGACACATAAGAGGCAAAATAGAACAATCTGTTGTTACTTAACACAGCAAATACTGTTGAGATACAAATACAGTTAATTTTTTTCTGGTAACCAGGCAACAGAAGAAAATACCACTTAGTTGAATTGCTGTTTATTTTACTGTTCTTTAGCTCTGCAGCAGAGATTTTTATTCTCCACACCTCATATGTAAAAAGAGCAACTGTTTACAATACAGCTAAATTGTCTAATGTACTGTTTGATACAGGGGCAAATTATACATCAGAATAAATATATGAGATTGTTACAACTGGCCACTAATGATTTTTGATCTCGCAAATATTTCAGTAGGCTATGTAACATAACCAAGTGTCCTCCACTGACTTCGGCAATTGCAATAAATATGGACTACATGAGGCATGAAATCAAAACATTTTCATTTTTCCAAAGAACACAAATGGTGTCTCATTCATGTGTATCATCCTAAGGACTTTTTAGATTAAACACATGGTAGCAATATAGTCTTTGACACTTCTAAACTAAAGACATTTTTCCAGAGCTGTATAAATTACCATCAGATGGATGGTTTCTTTAGGGTGAAAATCTGTAGCAAAAASTGCTCAGAACCATAGTCAGATTGGGCTTGCGTATGGCTCTGTTTATACATGCACTCATTTGTGCACAGAGTCTAAATGAAAAGCAAGTGAATGTAATTGTTTCTGATCTCCAAACCCTTGATTTCCAGCTGAATACTTTGCAGGGCTGGGAGAGAGGAGATGAGGGCAAATTACTAACTTTGTGGGTGGGAACCCAAATGCAAAAGGCTCAGAGATGGCGGTGGAGCCAAAGCACATGCAGCAAGACCAGGTCAGTCCACATGCATAGGGTCAACATGTCCATCAGCAGTCAGGGTTTGCTTTCTCTTTTCCACTTATAATGAGCTTTGGCAGTCTATATTAAAAGCACAGTGTCAGTGACGCACTGTGGAGCTGCTTCTGAAAACGTCACTTAGCAAGAAATAGTGAGTATTAATGTTAGCTTCGTASTACGACATAAATCAGCCAAAACCCCTATTTCTGTTATATTGCAGCCAAAAATCTCTGAAATTTTATGAGACCAGGCCATTCTTCTAGGGACCTTTGGTAAAAAAAACATATGAACCCTAGTTCATACCCTAGTGGAAGTCTTTAGCCAAGATGTCAGTGTCATCTCAATTTTCTCTTCCAAATTATCTGAATTTGAGAAATTGCATTTTAAAGTATTTGGAGAGAGAGAGGTAGAGAGAGGTCTTTGCCTGTCCTGTGATGGAGCTACACCTGAGCAGTGAAGGATTTTGTTCCATTAAATTCAGCACAAGATATCACATTCCTCTAAAAACAAGGGAGAAAGGAGTGGGATTTTTCTGCACCCAAGAAAGTAATCTCCATCATGTGTTAGTGAAATTTCACCTGGGTTCAARTTTGCTATATAAATAATATGACTTGCTCCTGCAAGAAGGGATTGGTCAGCTGCCAGTCACCAGAAAGTGMACCCTGTGAGATTATTCACATGTAGCCCAGTTAATCAATTATGTTTGTAAAGCACTTTAAACTTGGAAAGCACTGCTCTAAATATTTGGTATCATCATATAATTATACAACCACATCTCAATTAAATGCACAATTGGGCATGCTTTAATCATGTAATTAAAGTGTCACCAGAAATATTTCAAATGTAGGTATCCCAATCCATGCTGACCCTCAGGTTTAGCATGTAACTCTGCAGCAAAATTAGTATTCTTGAAATACTGTACTATATATATACTATAGTACATATTTTCTGCACAGCTACAAACATTTATGCCTTTTTCTTCTGTTTGTCTTGCATTTTGAGCACTTCCTGAAGGCAGTGCAAGGGCTAGCCCACTTCGTGTTTGTTTTTGACTTTACTGCCTCCCCTCATTAATACAATGAGACAAGAATGTCTCTCGTGATCTTGTCTCAGATTTACATCCTCCAGGGTTATGCTTTATCAGTGGTCTGTACACTGTGATGTACTGAAGTAAATTAAAGCAATTAAAGGCCAAAGCATTCCGTGTTTCCTCTAGAGGGTGAAAAAGACATTAAGCCTCAAATGACAATATATACATTGCCATCTGATTACCAGCAAGATAGGATCTATTGCTTCTTACTCCGTTCCCTCCATTCTGAGTAAGTTTGCTCATATCAGTGATGAAAACCCTAGCGGTGGTCAGACTTCAAAACGTGAGTAATTTTAAAATAAGATTTGATATTGCTTTTTAATAGAACATTTTATAGATTTCTAACTTAGAGTTTTAGGARAAGTTTTATCTAAGCCTTTATCCACAAACGAGAGCTCTATAATTGTGTAATTTTAGAGACTTGGGATTTTTAAAATTGTTTTTAACTTTTCTAATGAAATCAGCAGTTTAAAAAGAAAAGATTGATTTATTAGCTAGAGCAGTGAGTTTATTAGATGGTAATATTTTTACTTTCCATTCCCACTTTCTTCCCTTCTCCCTCTGGTACTCAAACTCTCACCTCTTCATTCTTTGTTTTTTGACATGCCTTTTTTCTTTCTTTTTGTCWTCACTCAAAACCTATTTGGGGAAAAGGATGTAGATTCTGTATATACATACAGTATGTGCACACTATGTGAAGTTTCCACATACAATAGCAATTGAAATAATGAAATCTCCATCTGCACTTTCTAGTTCATTGGCACAATTTTACGCTACAATGAGCCTAAGATATTCTCTAGTGCAGAGTCATCATGAATTCTTTCTGTATCTTTCTTGTTGCAATAACCATATATGCAAGGCGCAACCTGTGACGTTCRCAAAATGTGAATCTCCACCAGAGTGATACCAGAAGACTAGAGTGGTGAAAGCTCTTTGGAAATGCCACTAAGTGGTATAGCTCTGTTGGTATAGCATTTGCTAACAACAGGACTCCAATGAGGGTGTCTAAGATAAAATTATATAATGCATATATATATATATATGTATATATAAATGGGATGTGTCATTACTGCAGTGTGAAGCTATATTTGAAAATGATAACAAGAACAACTTTTTTTTTTTTTTTTTTGCATTTTACTATAGGAAAAACGTCTTTGATAGATGAAGCATTTTATGAAACCATCTTATCATATTAACGGCTAATTTGCACACCTAACATCAATTGCTGGTGCAATTAATTGTGGATGCAAATGAGAATTTTTAGCTGCATAATCACCTGATTGTACCCATAAATCAGAGATAGTAATTATGCGTGTAAATGCTCCTTACAGCCCGCAATTAATTTGGCCAGAATTGATAGGACAGGGGAAAAAGAAAACACATGAGGTAGAAATTTGCCCTGAAAAGGAAAAAAAAAACACATGAGGTAGAAATTTGGCCCCTACATGTAAGAAGAGAAAGTGTCTTCCTCCTCTGCCTCTTGTGCCTAGATTGGTAGAGCACTAACTAGACAAAGAGCAATGACTCCCTACTCCCCCATAACTCACTGCCAGTGTTTCACAATGAAGTGCAGTGAAAGAGGATATATTTCCATAAGGGTTCATTAATCATRATGCATTTGCCATGCACAACCACTCCACAGAGCAGGTAAAGAAACCCAGGGGACATTGCCTTGCCCAGCATGTCATTTTCATAATAGCAAAAGGTTTCTTTTTTTTTGCACAAATGCTGTAAAACTGACGTTGCAGATGGTTTTACTGGCAAAGCTAGAGCCTCGTGGCACAACTATCTGCAGCCAAAGCTGCTCCAGGTGTTTATAGCAGGGTTATGATAGCTCATTGAAAGGATGATGAAGATGGTGTCTGCCCCACTATATACAATGTTCACTTGTATGCTCCTTGGAGGAATGAATAAGAGAAAAAAAAAAAAAAAAAAAAGAGAAAAAAAAAAAAAAAAAAAGAGACAGAAAGAAAAGCAGAAGGATACCTGTCTCTGTGCTTACATTAGAGACATTGAGAGCAACTGAACTGACTGCGACTAGGAACCTGAAGGTCCAGTTACCAGAACTGCACAGAAAAAATATGTCTTTTCACCTCTGACATCTAGACCCATACATCAGACTATTTCATGGATAATGCCACTTTACCTAACTGTGAGGACACCAGGGACCTCTGTCATCTCACCATACTATTACCCATCTAGACCTTCTCAGGGTTTTCCATGAAAAGTAAAGTTGGTTTCTTCATCACTGTTTCCCTGTGGTCTCACTGTCTGAGTAGTTTATTGCTGCTTTGTTCCAGCATGTGACTTTAATAAAGTTCAAAGACACCTGATGGGATTTAATTTATGTTTTCCTTTTACATTGCAACAATGTGCATTGTCAAGAGAAATGCTGCAGACTCAGATCTGGCCTCTCAGCTATTTTTGTGTGTCCCCTCCTGATTTTGTTTGATGCATATTCCCRAGAAAAGCTATTGCTCTCCAGTGGTGTGTGTGCATCATCAGGTGGGATACAGGGATGGCAGTGTTTTTTCACTGAGGTATCTTCTGCCTGCCAGCCCAAAACTCTTCTTGCTGGCAGAAATTACAGCTCAACTTACAGCTGAACTGGAGAAGGATGAGCAGCTGAATGCAGCCCATTTACAAAGGTGCAGTGTGCTGGACTAGATATGAGAAGAGTTTGGGAACAAGGACTCATGAGAAGGAGGGTAAAATAGTGAAGCATTTCATCTTAACCAGTTGAAACAGTTAACAGTGGAAGTGGTTATAAATTAGTACAGCTTTTCCTGGATAGAAAATATATTCTCACTTTAAAAAAGTGCTATGAAAATACGTTTTACATATTTTAAAACATGGAAGGAAATGCTTTCAGGATGAGTGTGTGAGGGATGAAGAGATATCCAGGTCAGTTAGTAGCCCCAGAGGGCACTCTGGTAGGATGCACAGGCTACCAGAGATGATGCTTTGTGTTTTTTTGCATTACTCCCATCGTCTTATGGTTACAACTGTCAATAGCAGCAGCCTGTTGGACTCGTGGCTCCTGCCTCTACGCTCTGCTGCTCTTCCAGGGGAACTATGTTAGTGAGTCATTTCTAATCACCAAGGGAACTCACAGCTAGAGCTTCTCTTCTTCTAAAATAGAAACTTACAGCTAGATCTTCTCCTGTCCTAAAATAATCAGTCTTTCAGAAAAAGCACTTTATATGTGACAATATTTGAAACATGTTAATAAATTCATTAGACCCCTGGGTAAGCATAGCAGTGCCATACTAGGGCCCTGAGGTTGCAGTGCAGATCATCTTCCAAATCTGCATGGAGTCACACAGAAATGAGCCTCATTCTTTGCAAGTTCTGAGCAGAAGCCACTAGAGAACCAGTTGTTTTTCCCCATTACTTGAGCACACTCTAGGACGGGACCATATAATCAACTTATCTACATTACATGTCARTTTACAAAACTCTGTTTTTGAGAGGAATAGTATTTAACAAGTAAAACAATGCTAAGGCTTTCCAAACTGTTTTAAGCAAGTGCATCTTCAGTTTACTCCCAACACATTAACTATTAAAAGCTGCAATACAACATTCCCTGTAAATAAATGTTCATTATATTGAAGCATGTTGAGAAAATGTGAGMTCTGTTTGAGCAGCAGCAGTGCCTATAAAATATCTTTCTGCATTTTTATAACCCCTGTCTTTTATTTCTAGGTATTTCCATACCATATACTTGGGTATCCGGAGTCGACGGAGTGGAGAGAATGACAGATGGCGGTTTTATTGGAAAATGGTGTATGAGTATGCAGATGTGAGTATGCTGCATTTGCTAGCCACGTTTCTGGAAAGTGCACCACAGCTGGTCCTGCAGCTCTGTATTGTTGTACAGACTCGTACACTCCAGGCTCTCCAAGGTAGGGGTTCATTTAGTCTATTTGTTTTTTTATCATCCTAGGAAGATGTAATTTCTGTGCATACATATTTATCCTTTCAAACTGCTGTGCGCTTTGTATTGCTTGTATAAGAACAGATCTTGCCTGCCAGGTGCTATTAAGCTGTTAACAGTGACTCTGTCAAGAATGCCTGTTATTGGGCTTTATTTTTTATCGTTTCTGATTGGTCCTATGTTGTGGGTAGGATTTATAACATTTTGTTTTCTACACAGCCTTATRACAGAAGAGCTTTTCTGATTATCCACTGGGCCAGTGTGAAAACTGCACCATTCCAACTACTGCTGTTCTGTCTATGCTTCCTTCTGTGAATGCTCAAAACCCTTCAAACTCCAGCAGCAAGCCTCATGTGGTATTAAGTCAAACCAAAAAATGCCACAGGAGAAGACAGCAAATTTGCAAAGGAAATACCASTGTCAGTGTCAATGGAACATATATCCATCAGTTATCAGCTATAGCTACCCAAAATAACATATATCAGCTGCTGAGCCCTGCAAGAATACTTGCATGTTCAAGAGAAAATATGCCCTTCCCTTTTCTTCTTTTGATGCCACTTTTGCCTAGATCATAGCTTTCCTTTCTTCTAGCACCGTTTTCCTAGTGCAATGGGATGGTGTTATGGCTGCATGTGGGCAGGAATTATTGAAAAGTGATGAGAACTCAGGATCCAGCAGGCGACAGAGATGTCATGAGGAGAGGAGGGAAGGTAGAAGGGAGGGAAAGATGGAGAGAAAAGGAAAGGATAGAAGAGGAAAGAAAGGAGAGAAGGAAGGAAAGAAGGAAGAAAATGGAGAAGGAAGGAAAGAGGAAAAGAGGGAGGGACACGTAAAAATATGAGCTTATAAAACTGTATTTTTTTTCTGTCAGCATGAAAAATAAGCATTATTGCTCTGCCCTCAGTTCATAGRCTTGCCACTGTACGGGGTAAAAGTGTGTGACAAATCCTTGCTCCAAGAAGCTCTCAGTCTAGTTAACTTACTATGTGTAACATGCAGTGAGACTGATTAGGTGAAAAAAGAACTGGGCACAAGGTGGATAAATGTGTGAAGACCTTGATCCTGTGTGGTTTCCTGTGGATAAATCARGGACTTTTCATTTTCCTCCCCTTAGAACCGAAGTGTAATAAGGTCTGTCCTGTTTCCTGTGTGTTTTGGGTTTGTTTCTTTAGATCAAAAACTCTGTCACCTTGAGGGGAAAAGAAAGCCAAAGTTTCTGTTTTAATTAGTTGGTGCTCTGTATGGAGAAGGTTGTCTATGCACTTCCTACAGCTATTTCTCAAAGTGATGTTACTGCACACTAAGCTGTCCAAACTATTATCATTCAGAAGAAAGTATTATCATTCAAGAAGCTTTGGCCCTCCAGAAAAAGAGACTCCAGAGAGAAGTTTAAGAGGAGACATAGCCAGAATACTCTATGATCAGCTGTAATTTTGCTGCCTTCATAAACTATTAATACAGGAGGACTCTTGCCCTCATTTTTGTGCAATAATAGATCTATGAGAAATGTGATGGGTGAGTAGGCACTAAGTCTGTGATATACTCTGCAAACGATTGTTAATTAGAAAAAAAAAAAAAAGAAATATTTCAATTTAGAAGGCAAAGTTGGTTCCTGAAGCCTGCAATCCACTCTGTGAAATCTGTGTATCAGAAATCAGAAAGGGATGAAACTATAACTTTGCATTTCTGCAAAGAAGGCTGAAAACAGTAATTGATCCCCCCTTCCCCCATTTTCCTCCATCCTCCCAGGAGAAGAGGCCCCATTTGAAGAACTGGGGAAATTAAATAATGATCTAGCATTTTCATAAACAGCTGTAAAATTATATTCTCCTGGGTTAGTATCTTGCCAATAGTGAAAATAGTTTTCTCTGTACTCTGTGCTTTTTAAGTAAAAATAGTTAGAGATAATACATTGCACTGTAGGATGACAGATTTACTGCAAGGTTGCATAATTTCTCTCAATGGTTTCATGCTACAGTTGGGTGTTTAAAAAGCCTAGCTCTAAGCTTCAGCTAGCTGACCCTTCACTGAGCCTTTTACAGATTTCTAACAAAGATCAATAAAATACAGTTTTTAATTATTTTTCTTTGTTTGGCTTTTTTTCCTTTAGTTGTCTGTATAGGACAGAATTATCATGACAACTGAGTGCCAACATTTCTAATTTTGGTTCTTWAAAGCACACTTTCATCTCCAACCACAAATTTGGCACAGGGTTTGAATGACACTGGAAATGTGTTGGTCTATAAGCAGAGTATTTCTACTATCACATTATTGACGATCACAACAAAAGTTGTTAAATACTGTATTTGTAAACTTGCATATTTTCCATTCCAATGCATCAAAATAGTATCACTCCAACAAGAGAATGTGGTCATTGTGCCTGCAGATTACTAGGTTTAGTACGAGAGTTGCCACATCTGAATTATTGCTTTTTCTAGTCCCTAAACTCTGCTAATCAGGGGAGAAAKCACACAGACAAATCCTTACAAAGATGAAAAGAAATGCTGCACATTCTTAAAGATAGCAAAGCCTGCAAAAGCTTCTCTCTGAGTTTTACAAACACATCAGTTAGGACCATTTCAACTTTCACCTTCACAACTTCATTTCAACTTGCCCAGGAGATGCACCATAAGGATCATTTAGCACTAGCACTTGCCTAGACTCCCCAAATATGAATTAAAAAGTGAAATCCTTCTAGCAAGGATTGCTTCACTACGGCAAGACAGTATTTACACTGGATGTCATAAACAGAATGGAATGGTGGCCCTCTTTAGGCTTTGGTACCAAGAGAAATTTGAATATTGATGAAACTGTCCTAATTTCATGCTCATTATTTGAAAAGCTGGTCTCCTTAAGATCTCATCAAAACTGGTAGGAATTAGAGGAAATGATCTTCCTTATTTTGCCCTCAGCCAGTAGCCTGGTGTCTCCTAGAATGGAGTCCTGAAGTATATAATGCCAGACTACCTGGAACTTTGACAGCCTCCTCTTACTCATTTTATCTTCACCTCCTCTGCACTGATGGGCCTTTGTGTTTATAGAAATATCCCTCTCTAGCAGGCAGATGTATCTCCAAAAAGAAGTAATTTCTCAGTCTCTTCCTTGTGGTGTCTGTCTCCCTTCCTTCCTGTGCTCCATGGGGCAACCTTCCCATGGCAGCTTCTCTGGTGAGACAAGAGAGGCTCCAAATAATTGTGCTGCTTTTTTATTTTTCCTGTACCAACATATCCTATTTCAGGTGAGAAGTATGTTCAAAGAAACTGTGATGTAAGATGGCTGTCATGGCAAGACCTATCTAAGGGATTTCACACTCTTCCTTGGTCAGGTCTCCRGACATCCAATATAAAGACCACCTCTCACTATATTTTATCTACTGACTTGACATACTTTAGGACTGACAAATTGATGGATATACTTGGAAGGGCACATTGAAGGGCACCCCACTATGGGGTGATTCTACAATTCAACTTAAGCCAATCAAATTGCATGTTGACGGTAAAAATCTCTGAGTGGATCCCTGAAAGTCCTGACCAGCACTTCATCCAAGTCCTTGGACTTCACTCAAACAGTTTCCCATCCCTTGGGCCAGGGCTGCTGCTCGTGTGGCTGCACACTGAGCCATCTGGACACTTCTCTCTTCCCCTTTGCTAGCTTGGCAAAATCCCATTGGGATCCAAGCACACGTATGGTGATGCCATCGCCAGAGAGAGGGAATAGGGTCACAGGGTCGCAGATAGGGAAACCCAGGGCTATCAGTTCCTSTGACTCCTCATTTTGGACTTGCTCCATCAGACTGACAAACACCCCTTGGTCCCTTCATTTTACTTCTTTTTATTCCTTTCATCATGCCATTTGATTTCAGAAAGACCTCCTTTCTTAAAACTGGCGAAGGCAAGCAAATAAAGAAGCSTGCTGATGATCTGTCTGGGAGCAGAGCCTATATGTTAGCATAAGCCACTGTTATCTTTCTCAAGGGCATGGTGCTCTAGCTGTTCCTAGATGAGCAGATAGACAGGATTACTCCCTGGATTTCCCACACATTTCATTATTTATATTGCAGTAATTAACACATTGTTTAAATTATAAATTAGCTTCTCATTACTGTTTACTGCATATTATGTTGGCTAGTCGGCACTTGAAGTTTTTTCCCCCATCAGCCTCTGGGGAGGAAGAGGGTTCTKTCTTCTCCATATAGTCTGTTAATCAAAGTCTCTATCAAACTTTAATCAAAGTCTAGTCAAAGTTTATATCTTATAAAAGCACATTTCTTAATAAAGACTGACAGTAGTGCAGAAGCAAAATGAGAAATCCAGAACAATTTATAAATTCATCATTTCACTGAAGTTACCATATTTCAAATAGGAGCCTTTGAATCTGTTGACACTGTGTTGTCATGGGATTTTGTTAGCCAACCCTTCTCCTATTTTCTACCAGCTCTGTTTGAAACTCCACCATGTTTGTATGCTGACGCTGAAGCCAGTGAGCTTAAATTCACAGTCCTGCAAAGAACTGCTCTCCAGTTCTTCCAGTCCAAACCTATTGCCATTCATGCCTGAGCTGAACAAGTATTTCCAAGACTTACTAGTGGTTTATGACAAGGCTGATAGGTCCTAACTATATGTGGTAGAAGGAGATTATGTATTAGCCAGTTCATTATAAATTCCTCTGGCAAGACTCACCCTCATGCAACAGGAATTAAAACTCTTTTTTATATCAAAATAATAAATGAAAGCCATTTAAGTCTTTACTGCTTTTTGCAAGGATAGTGCTATGCTTTGCATGGCTGCTCCTTTTTGTGACCTTCACAGCAATTTTAGATTGCACTGTAAAATGTTGTGTACATTTGCAGTATTCTTTAAATAAGGAAGTATTCTGATTTAAAATCTATAGAATTCAGTGTATATTTGTATGGAAATAAGGTGCAGCACTTGAGTCCTGGGCAAGTTGCCATTGCTTTTCTCTGTGCTGTCAATGATGTTCTGCACTGCTRCAACAAGCACCCAGCCTTTCCAGAGAGAAAGAAAAGCAGAGGAAGCAGCATTCCCTGAATCTCCCTGCAACTTGGTAAGATAGATTTTCAGTGGCGAGGTTTAACAAATATGGTATACTGTGGAATAAATGTCATCTGGAAAGGGCTTAAACTGATCTACATGACCCCTTTGCAAATCTTAGATGTTATCTTGCACTCGTTAGGATAAACCTATCATATTACCTCATCCTTGCTTCTGAGGAGGGGGCTTTCTGAAGGCAATTATGTTATATTGCCCAGTCCATAATCTGTTTAGAATCTTAAAGCTACTTATAGTCTTTGTCCTAGTTCACCTACTGGAAGAGCAGTTCCCTAACTGATGGAAACCTTCCTCTGCTTACCCACATTTTTAATTTCATCAGCAACCTGTTCCTGCTTTATCTTGCACTATCCTTGTTTTTACACTTGTTCCCTAAAGAAATGATGCCTATGTGACTGTACAGTCCATTTTTGATCTTCAGTCCTCAGTTTTAGCAGCTTCTTAATCACTGGATTATTTCAAACGTAAAAGGAGACATCCCAAAGATGATTACAAGAAATGGGAGACTCCACAAAGGGAAAAGCAGGTAGACTTCAGCCATTATTCATTTTGTTGAACACCAGCCACCAGACAATTCAAGCCCGCACCACTCCAGACAACCCCTTGCACTGCTGTCCCCTGCCCAGTAGGACTACTGTGATGAACAGGGGGAATTAGGGGATAAAATAAATAATCAATTATAAAGTAAGAGTCATTTGTCCTTGCTGCTTCTTCGCATCTCATGAGAGGTTCTGCATCTTCTTGATTTTCTTCATAGATATAGACTTTCATAGACTTTCTGTTCATCAATTCCAGTCAAAATCCATCTTTGTTGACTAGAGATTTCCCAGACTGTATGGAGTAAGTGAATGTATCAGAGCTCGATATACCTTGCTGGTTAATTATATGTGTGGTAAACACCATTAATCGTGGTACTTTTTCCTTCCTGAAAGACAGTAGTTTCATTCTTTTCTTATTTCATAAGGCTCTCTCATAAAAGAAGAGGAATCTATCTATGGAAGATTAAGAAAATAAAAAATCCACAGTGTAGTAAAGCAGAGGATACTGTGAGACTTGTCAAAATTAAATGAAGGAAAATTTTCATCACCCTGTAAGCTAAATGGCAAGTTTTGGAGGGAACCCCTTTAAGAAGAGCCTTTGAGCACATCTCCTAAGGGCCTGGCTAGGCCTCAAATCTTTAATAGCTGAGCCCATAAGAGTACCTGTGCTTGTAAAATTATCGTTATATTATAGGGCATATACTTGCATGAGTAGTCCAATATCACACTTAAGCTTCTCTTATTCCTTTATAGGATACTCTGCCTTTGACAGACATGTGTCAAAGCTTCAAAGCCCAACATTCTTCTAGGTCCTGCATAACCTCCCTGTCCCCTCCTCCTCCTCCTCCCAAGAGCTTAGGAGCATTTTATAATTATCYTATTGCTTATAATGAATACACATCAGAGTGTAACTTAAAAACAACATCACTAACTTTATTAGAACACATAATAAACACGTAATAAATTACCTTAAAAAGGGACATTGCAGGACATGGCAGCTTATCATGGCTAACTGCTGGAAACCTGTGTTTCCCTACTGCTAGCACAAGCAATGCTGTTTCTTTTTCCCCCTTGCGAGGGAAAAAATCTTCCTCCGTAGGACTGTACTGTAGAAACACGAGCTGGTTCCATCGTGGATGTGACATCAACAAGATGACCATGCTGTGGTGGGRCTGGGTTGTTGTTTTTCACCTCTTGGGAGGTTTCTTTTTCGCACAGCACCTCAATATACTTCTTCCTGTCAGGTTGTAACAGTCCCGCTGTCTTTTTTGGTGTAAATAGTAAGCAGCAAGTCAGTAATATGGATTCGGAAAAACCCTCATTTTTGAGAGCTTTCATAAGTCTTCATCTGAGATATCCTTCAAATACGTTTCATAGTTGAAGGGGATGTTCACAAGCTCATTGCCTGTCGGAGCAGGGCCCGTCTCTCGAGCCACTGTCTCACCTGGRTTCTCGGGAGAGTCCTGTGCTGCTGAAGCAGACATGGATGTACCTCTAGACCATCCTCAGCCCTTTCAAGAGAGCTGCAGCTGGGCTGCTGACCCTCATCCCCAAGGGAGAGGGGTGCCGGTGCGGGCACTGGCTGCGGCTTTGGGGCATGTTTTTGGGGCATGAGTCATCAGTGCAGTGGCTTTGTGACATGTCATCCCTGAGGAATGGCATGTCTAGTGGGATGGAGATTGCTACCAGCCCCAGGAAATGCTCTGTGACCAAAGGCACCTGTATCAATTCTGAAACACCAGCTCTCTGCTGTGTTTTGTTTCCAAAGGCCAGTCCACCTCCCTGCTGAAGGACTAAAAGTTACATCTGGCAATTTCTAAGGGACTGCATTACCTTCCATGCAGGGCATTCCATTGACTGAAATAAATTCTATATCAAACCCATAGCTTCCAGCTAGAGAGAAAACACTGTGGGTAAGAACTGGAAGGGAAACAGGGACTGCTGCTTCTTGGAGGCCACTCAGGCACCTCAGTGAGTGCTCTGGAAAGASAGTAGGACTGAAGCACAGGAAAGCACCTCTTCTTTAGCTAAGCTTTTGCTAACACAGGACGCAATAGCTGAGAAGATGCAGTTGAATTCCACTTGGGCCTTCARTAATGCTGGTGTTCTCACTTCTGTAATTACTCCATCAGTTATTCACTACAGTTACGGATTGTCGTTACGGCAAGATTAAAGTTAGGGCAGGTTTGCAGGGCCACATACCTTCCTTTTGCTCTTTTTAGGCACTAATTACAGTCAGGCGAGTGAAAGGAGGAAGCCTGATTGAGGTCTTAGTATGTGCAAGCATTTTGGCTCATGCAAATAAAATCCATCCCTCCAGTTTGGTACAATACTATCTGTGCAGTCTGTCAGTGCGTCCTTCTGGGTGATGTCTGGGTAAGGGACATAGGACATTGGCTCACTGTGCAACAGGGTCATCCAGCCATACTGAATGGCAACAATTGGGCAACAAAGTGCTCCAGAAATATTCTGGGAAGTAGTTTTCAAACCTATGTAACTTAGTTGTTTTGATTTCTTCTCACAGTCATTTAAAAATTGTCTTCCTTGGGTTAGTCTTTTGGAAAAGACCCTTGGAGACCTTCTAGCTCCTCTTAAAATGGCTGGAGGAAGTGGACAGAGGCTTTATCACTTTGGAGCAGAGAGAGGACTGGAATCTGCTCTCACTAGAGCACTCCTGCTGAACAGGACTGTTATGCACCTSTGCACTGTGTCATTTCTCTGATTAGAGAATGGAAGTGAAAGTGGAGAAGTACAAGCAAGATCAGAGTTCCAAAAATGACTTGACTCTCATTGTATGATCTATTTCTAAGGGGTCTCTGCATGAGTGCAAGCTGCATTGCTGCCCGGTCTAAGTGAATCTATCTTGTCTTTGATGCAAGGGCATATGCAAACCTATATGATAAATTGCTAGCTGAGATGGGCCCTGAACCCAAGTCTTCAGCTATGTGCTGCATGGACCAGTTTGCTCCAGGATCTGTTGGTGAAATCTGGAAATGTTCCATCTCCGCTGATGTTTGCCTTCCCTTCCTTTCAGAAGATAGGGACAAACTGCTAACATTTTGCTAGGAGCATTTTAAAAGCCAAAGAGATGTAGTGTTTAGTCTGTGCAGAGAGTTTGGGTTCAAGGAAACAGACAGGCTTGAGACCAAAGCTGGGGATGGAACATTTGAATAATTGAGAACCCAGGAAGGGGAAAATCTTGCCTGAATTGAGAAAATTCAAGGGAGGCTAAAATCATCAATGGATGTGGCAGCAGTGTTGCATGGACATAATTACTTTCTATCCCCCTTCTGCTGGGAATAACCTTATCTTGCCTACAAAACTTTTGTCTGAAGGGGAGGAGAGGAAACTAAAGCAAAGGATGTCTTTCTGACGGCTATTGGAATGAGAGATTTGGGCAAAGGGAGGGCAGAACGGTGCCSATTTTGTTGTCATCTCCATGCTGGAAGCTCCTGCTGTTATTGGAGAAGGGGGTGGTGGCAGGGGGATGAAGAAGGCCCCCTGACCCACACAGACTTGGCTGCCTGAAATAAAGCTTCAGGGCTGCAGAATAAAGAGGCCTCGTAATTAGCTCTTTTCACTGTTTTAAGCTCTTCTTTGGATAGTATTCCCAGTGCCTTGACTGATAGCAACTGTTACAGCCATTTTTGGTACTGGAATGGACATATCCTTTCAGGCTGTAGCGATGTACCCTAGTCGTGCCAGCTCTGAGCCTGGCCTCTGCCTGGGTAACATGTCTCCTGCCCTCTTATCCAAACCACTGCCGAACAKCTGGTGCCCTTACTGGTTGAAAAGCTAGGGGTGCCATGAGCAAGCTTGAATTATTGATGTCCGTTTCCTTCTGTGCGGCTGGCTCAGCCTAGCCAGAATCCCTGTTAGACTCTGCAGCTGGGCCGGCTTGCCAGGACACTGGGACAGACTGTGATGGCTTGGAAACAAGGTCCAGGAGAATGAATATGTTACCATAAAGCAATCATTACCAAGTCATTAACAGCAAAGCCCACAAGAGTGCCTGTGCCTGGGCCGTGTGAGGAAGAACTTCTTTCCTGTGAGGGTGACAGAGCCMTGGCACAGGCTGCCCAGGGAGGCTGTGGAGTCTCCTTCTCTGGAGATCTTCCAAACCCGCCTGGATACCACCCTGTGCCCCGTGCTCTGGGTGTCCCTGCTGGAGCAGGGGGTTAGACTAGGTGATCTCCAGAGGTCCCTTCCAACCTCAACCCATCTGTGATTCTGTGAGTATTCCAGATTACATTTCAGCAGTGCTCTCATATTTCTAGCGGCAATATGTCACTAAGTATTGCCTAGGATTGTAATTCTCCTTGGACCCAAACACCTCATTAGTTAACCCTGGTTACTTCATGRTATTTTAAAACAGGCTTTCCTGTCATCTCATGTCACTCTGATGTGGTCTCAGTTACATTAACAATTTTTATTAACAGCTAAATACAAGTAATGAAATTCCATATCATTCATATTTTTCCAGCCTCCAAAGTACTCCTGTCTTTCCCAAATGTCACTGTCTTCTTCTGTATTGATAAAGTCTTGCAAAAACTTATTCCTACGTTACTTTTAAAGCAAAGTCACAAACCAAAATTGGTTCCAAGAGCAATCGATATTGAATGACTTTTCTAGTAACCCAGCTCCAGCCCAAAAGCATGTCAATGCACTCCTGCAGCATCTTTCTTTAAATTATTTACCAGCCCTAGTTGTCTTTTGCTAATCTCAAGCTTTACCAGTACCGTTACCAAAGTAATCACTGTTCTACAAAAGTTTTGACAGACTAGATTTACTCATTTCATTTGTTGAGGAAAGTAGTTAACAGAAAAAATATATAAATATATATCAACTTAGTCTGTACTATACAGCTCTCTTGTGATCTGCTTGTTGCAAATTTATTTTACTTTTTATCATGTTCTCTCCTCATCCTCAGTTCATTCTACCTGCTTTCTATTTTCACCGAGAATTGGTTGCTCTAAAGCCTTGTATTCCATTGAGGCCCATATTATAATACTGTTTTAGCTAGGTATTTGTATAATTCACCATATTTCCTATTTTCCAGTTATTGGTACCAGCTTAGAGTAGAGCTATTTAAGGTGCTTGTTGTCAGAAGCCAAATTTCCTGTGCCAGCTCTTTTGGCATCCTGGAGTAGAAGTTATCTAGTTCCACTATGTGAAAACATTATCATAGTTTTGTTTCCTGTGATAAGGTAGATTTTTTGGCTGTTCTCACTTCCTTAGCTGGCTCTGTCTTTCATCCATTGTTTCAAACTATTCACTGGCTGGATTAGATGCTTTCTAAAGGTCCCTTCCAACCTCAAGGATTCTATGATTCTATGACTTGCATTTATTTGAGAAGGTCTAATTTCTCTTGATTTTCAGCAAYACTCTGTTTTTACACACTGCTTAGCCTATGAGGCACAATTTTTATTGTTCATCATCCTTTTTTTCCATTTCTTCTAGGCATCATTTTGGAAGTGAGCTTGCATATAGCTAGCCTTGGAGTCCCATTTCAGAAGTTTGTCTCTTTGCATAGTTTAAAACTACTGTAATTCTGAAAGAAGCATCTTTACTTTCTACCAGAGATGCCAATTGTCACACACCAGAATATCTGGTCTGCTTTATTATTAGTAGCATTTGTTCTCCAATCTACATCTGAGAAATTGAAGTCTACCATAGTGAGACAGTTCTCAACAGATTTTTTCCCCATAATCATGATTTAAACAACTCTATCCATATCCAAATTCAACTGTAGAAGCCTACAGCAGACGCTTAACAACTACACAGTATCTTTCCCCACAGTCATTTTGTATACAAACAGAATCTGTTTTGTCAGAGATCCTTTCCTGAATCTTCAGTTGTCATTCCACTAACACACACCACTTTTGCCATTATTTTCATAATTTCGTGTGGAACACCAACCTGGTACCTATATCTGAGCAGTGATTGTAAGTACATGATGCCTCTGTTACCCTATAGCATTGTAAATCCTGCATCCATGACTTTATTTCCTCTGGGTCTTTTTTGCCTACAGCAGTTTGCAAAAGCAGTTCTTGATTCTTGCATTAACAAGTGTCAGTGTTCCACACATCCCTATCCTCTCACTAAGTTTATCGTGCACCAAACCACAACTTTCATGAATTATAACTTTTTTTCCACCTACATTCTTCCTCAGTATATTGATTCAATTGATGGCCCCAAGACAACTGTTATTTTTTTGTGCACATATCTATAGATATCTATAGCAAAAGGAAGACAATGTATACCATGGTAGTACTGTCATGGAGATAGGATGTTGGCGAGATGTTTCTCTGCATATCAGTAGCAACTCCAGTGTACATAAAGGCAAACAGAAAATAAATTAGTGACAATTTTTTCTTCTTTCTGTTAATATATATAAATATAGAAAACTCACTTCATCCATCAGGAACAACAGGAACAATAATGGAATGGTCTTCCTTTTTCTTTTTCCCAAATAATAATTACTGAGAATGTTCTTATTTTACTGAATTTTTGCCTATATCATTGTCCCAGGTAGTCTATTTAGTTCATATTAAATGATTATGAAAATACCACAGGATCACATGACACTACATTTTATCAGCATCATTTTGTGGGGAAAAAAAGTAGGAAATGCTTTTTGTGGAGCTTTGCTCACCTTGCTTATTTTTTTTTTGCCATTCATTACATTATACAAAAAATGATGAATATGCTGGTCTTTCTGAATTAAAGGAATTGAGGCTTCGTAACACCACTATGAAGTCTGCACATGTCATTTTAATAGAAAAAAAAGTCTTTAAAAATAGTGTTAGGAAGATTTAATATACACTTTACTACTACTCTTTTTTTGCCCTTCTGGCCCTATTAGATATCCTAGCTAAATTTGCATCAATAGATATCTCCAATTAAGWTTCAAAATACTTTATTAAAAGGCTTCAATAAATCAACTGATTTCCAAAGATTTAGTTGGGAGTCTTCTTCACTAAATTTCAGAAAATCTTTTCACACATTTAAATGTATGAGCCCAGCTTTAGTCCCATATTTTGCAGTGTGTTAAAAATATTATGCAGATCAAAAAGGAAAGAAGGAATTGAATGTCTTTATATTTTTTGTACATATTTATATCATTTAAGATTGCCTTCTCATAGCTTTTTTTCATTAAGTTTGCCCTAGTGCAAAGCTGATAATCTCACCTGTAAATACTAAAATTCTCCTTTTTCCATCTTTTATAGATTGAGAGATTTTTTTAACTTTTCACTGAATCATAGAACAATTCAGTGACAGTTTAGCAAAAAAAAAAAAAAAAAAAAAAAACCACTTGCAGATGGTCTCTGGGTTTTTAATTTTAATGGTGACTCCCTAAAATTGCTAAGATATATATGCTAGTAGAGACAACTCCAGAGACTAAACAGTGCGTTTAGTTCCTCTGAAAATGATACGTTGCCTACACACTGAGTTTTATTTTTTTGGGAATGTCATAAAGTTAGTGGCATATATTTCTGCTCCTTTYATGTTATGCTAAAAGGACTTTTGCCATGCAACAATTCCTGGTTTCGTGCTTGGGGTTATTATTTTTTTCTATGACTTGTACATAGAAAAAAAATTCTTGTTCATGGGTGAGAAGAAAAGGTGATACATGCTTGGCACAAAAAATGCTTGTTTGTGTCTAATATAGCAGTGAGAATTTTCAGTCGTGATTGTTTCTTTCCCAAACACTGCACAACACTGCAAAGATCAGAGTTAATTTGAATTATTTGTCATGTACCAGCCCTTAAAGCTTCAGTCAGRGAGCTAATAAATGCATCCAGCTATACTTAGAATACATAGACCTGAAATTTTGTCAACTATTTKCCATGTTGCTCAAAGTTATTCCTCCCCTTTATTGATCTTGTGCCTTTTGGCCTTTTTGCAAAATTCTTATTTCCTAAATTTACAAAAAGAGTAATGTGTTTTGCTGAGTGATTGTAGCTGCAAAATTCCAGATCAAAGTGGGAGTACATGTATTAAAATATATCTTGTATGAAGTTTAGGCTTAGTCATATAACATATATAATAAAAGWAGTAAAGTCATCTACGGAAATTAGTATCTATAACTTATAGGCATTCATGCTTTTCTTTTCTGCGTTTACCAAGAGAATATTAGATGGTGAATATAAACAAGAGCCGTTGCATACCTGTTTTATGCTCAGAGGTCAGCAAATAGTATGAATACCCTGTGCAAAACCGAGACCCAAACTCAAGTCTGGGTCAAGCCTGGCACRGGAGGAAGCCGCTGTGAGGACCCTCTTGTAGGAGTCAGGGCAAATACTCCCATGAATATCAACTGGGATTTTACAAAACTCATGCTTTGCAGAAAGATACTAGTATCTGTCTTTTGGGTTAGGCTTACAATTCCACATATACTAATGGAGATAAAAAACTATTAAACAATTTACATTTTTGGGTTTTTTTTAATTTGTTTCTCTAATTCAATTATAGTAGCAATAAGTTTCAAATCCTATTTTTCTTTGTTTTCCTTAGGAATATTTTTTTTTTTTTTTTGTGATGTGTTAATTAATAAAGTGGTAAGCTAAATTCTGTTCTCTCCTATAGTGAATAATTTGAAAGAAATATTACTTTTGTTTTCATTTTTTCTTGTACCACAGCAGTAGGGAGAATTTGTAGTTTCAGTCTTGATTAAGGCATTTACCACATCCTTTGTGCATGAGTGGCCAGAACACTATAGTGAGTTAAATGGCCTGGGCAGGGAGAATGTCCTGATAGGAGGACAGTGCATCACTATGGATCTCAGTCCGTTACATGTAACAGTCGCTGCATTCACATGCTCTTTACCACCTTGCAGACATCTCRAGGTGCAGAGGAATCCTTTCATTCTCACATAATTGAGTCAAAAGCATGAAATAAATCCACTGAGGGAGGCTGCTGCCGCATCCCCTGCAGAGGGGACAGTTGAAGGGCTCATGAAAAACTTCCTAAGTCACTTCAGCTTTAAGCCTGCAAACCAAAATGCACTAGCCCCAACCTGAGCTTATTGTGATGGGTCCTGCTAAGATATGTGAGAGCTTGGGAGCTGCTCTGGGATCTGTGTTGCTGTTCCTGGCGCAGGGGAAGGCTCCTGCCCAGAGCTAAAGCATCTGCAGGCTGTTTTCAGGTTTTAGCAAGTGCCTTCAAGGCTTTTATATTCTTTGTATAGCCCTGTAGAGTAGTGCACCAAGAGATTCATGGTGACTGGGAAGTTGGGACAAGACAGATGGGAAAGGGCTGTTCATGCCCCAGTTGGCTGAGTTTCAACTTTCCCTGGTCTCTTGCAACACAAAAAGGCTTTCCGAGCTCCTTTTGAACCTCCAGATTGGTCCCTCCTGGTAATGAAACTTATTAAGGAAGATGCCTCAAAGCCATCAAAACCTGAGTGCTAGTGATATTCTTGATCCTGACCATTTGGGTATGCCTGCGTTTAGTCACCGCAGGCTTGTCGCCGCTATTACTTAGAGCGCAAAACTTTCCTGTCCCAAGGAACTGCTTTTTTTTTTTTTTTTTAATCTGGATTTGCTCAGAAGAAGGCAGAAATTCTGCTGCATGAGTCCAATGCAACCGTAGCCTGATAACAGCTTCCCCTAGTCTTCTTCTGAGAGCCTCTGAAGCCCCAGCAGGTCCCACAGGCACACTATGAGCCCAGGACCCTCAGCTAAGGGTTTTCAGTCAGGTTTTTACACCTCCAACCGAAACAGACATTAAATAATTCTCAGTAAAAAGTGATTTTTCCAGATGGTTATTATTTTATACCCTTTCTTTGGCATTTCCTTTAGAAAGCATTCTTTCCATTCATATAGAGCTGTTTTGTTTAAAAGAGCTGTCCCAGAAATGCCTGAAAGTGTCTCAAATGGTGATTAAATAGGAATGAAACAAAGATACAATCATCTCCTCAAGAATAAAGTGTTTCCTACTTTGTAACATTGTTTTTCCCAAACTTTGACTTCCCATTCCCCAAATATATGCATAGCAGCAGAGCTGGGAAAGCATTGCATAGTATAGTAATACTTCCAGCTGACTTCTTTCCCACACCTGGCTTGGGGTGGTAATTCCARCTACTTCAAGGCCATTCCTTTGGATTTCCAAGGGTGTAAGCAAGGGGTGGATCAGGCCATGGGCTTCACAACAGCTCTGCAGGGCTCTTGGAGCCAGATGGGAGCTCTGAGCGGAGCATAATGGGTAGCAATTGAACTGATATTTTAAGCTAACAAATGTTTAGATCAGAGAGGCTCACAACACAGACGCTTACAATGCAGGGCTGATTGCAGTACGGCAGAAGCGGCTAAATGCCGTAATGGGGAAGATGGTGTCAGCATTTCAGCTCTAAATTTCAATTCTCAATGACTTCAAGCAGCTGTGAAAATTCACTTTTAGCTGAGGCTTGAACAAGCACATGGGCAAAGGCCCAGAGCATTTTAAAGAGGGATCCCATTTCACCTCTGAATGAAAGGCCTCCCAGTGTGAAAAAAAGCTCAGATATAAGAGGCTAGTAAAATCTGATTCCTTGCAGAAAGGGTCCTGCTTTTCCCTCCTGTAGCTGAGACAGAAGAGTGGCAATGCAGATGAGCAAGGCTCAAAGAAAGCTCTCCAGGACAGATGAGCTGGATGTAGTGCACGGAGCAGCAAATGATCTCCAGAAAAGCACATCAGCTCTACTCCACCTAGCATGAAAGCTACAGAGCTGCAAATAAATTGAAAAGTGGCAAAGTCAAAATTGTGTACCCTTATTATCCATAATAACATTCAGAATTATGACAGCAAACACTTAAAATACAGCAATTCTGGAAGTATTCACATTCCTGCATTTTTCCTCGTAATGAATTCCAAATTTCCTCATAATAAAAAGACTCTTCATGGCAGGTTTTATTCCTGAACCCTTTTTTTTTTTTTTTTTTTTTTTTTTTTTTTTTTGAATTTCTTATACCACTCACTGAAGTGTCCTACAACACAGTTATTATAACATTACTGCAAGTCCAGTGATGCTGACTTGTCTTACAATCATCCGCTCCTACATTTGGGAAACTTTTCTGCAAGTTCATTATACAGCTTTAAAACAAATTAGACAGATCACTGCACATAGAGAGGTCAAGAGTAGAATTGCAAGATATTGTAGAGCACGTTTGGACAAATATCTTCAGTGTTTTGCAGAACCAATTCCTCAACTTACATAAGTATATAGTTAGAGACTTTCACACATTTTTCTGCATTAAAGCTGATGTTAGCATGAAATAAAGTACCCTGCATGGCAAGACTATGGGAAGCTGGTTCTCAGATCCAAAATTCATGCTCCCAGGAAGAGATACTTTGCCAAATGCAATTTAGAAAGAAAGATTTAGCATCTGGGAGAAGCTGGAATGTAAAGATGAGAACACAAGTTTTTTACATGCCTTCTCTGAGATACTATTTCTGCCTCTTCCAGTAACACGTTAATAACTCTCTAGCCTTATTTTGACAAACATTTGAAAATGCGTACCTTAAGTTAAGGGAACCAAAGTTAAACATGTAAATAGGAAATCTGATTTGCAAATGGATAAGCGCTTGTAACTTTTTAAAAAATGTACACTTCTGTGATTTATTAATATTTTATGACCACACAGGAATTGTCTAAATCCTTGTTAACTCAAATTACAAGTTGTCCCATCAGAGAACTGAAATTACACAAGCTTGAAAGCCACAAAAATCTTTATAATTTTTTTCTGATATCTTGTGAAATCATGAATATCTTGTAATCTTGTGAACATCAACAAGTCAGTTATAAAGCTTCTTGTAACTTACAATGCTACCTTAAGTGCCATAAAATCATTACTGGATTTCCTTCCTTCCTTCCTTCCTTCCTTCCTTCCTTCCTTCCTTCCTTCCTTCCTTCCTTCCTTCCTTCCTTCCTTCCTTCCTTCCTTCCTTCCTTCCTTCCTTCCTTCCTTCCTTCCTTCCTTCCTTCCTTCCTTCCTTCCCTCTCTTTCTCTCTCTTTTGTATCTTTTAAAACTAGACCTCTCTGGAACACAATTAGATTCTCCATCATTTTTAAGGGTTTTTTTTTTTTTTTATAGATGTCTCATTCTCATCAGATTATTAATCTACATATAGGTAGGTCTAAGCATTTACTATCTGACAGACAGCCATTAGAGATAAAGTCTTTCCTTAAGGATAGTATTAACTAATTAATTTTTGGTTTTGATTGCTTCCCTCGTTTTTGCCTGGGTGTGACCCTGTGCCATGTGCTCTAGGTGTTCCTGCTTGAGCAGGGGGTTTGAACTAGAGTTTGAACTAGACGATCTCTAGAGGTCCCTTCCAACCTCAACCATTCTGTCATTCTATCACATATATATATAACACATATGTTATATATATATATAACATATATATATATAAACATATATAAAAATTCATTAGCAGCTCACCAGTGACTGCTATTTTTTTTTCACGATGAATATTTGATGGTGGTTCCAGTTAAGCACTGCTCCCAAACATCCATTCTCTGCTTTATTAATCTACAGTGGAAATCCTATTTCCTCCTCTTTTCTATCCAGCCAACCTTCTCCCTCCTGAACACACTTTATCCTTTCCTGCCTTTTGCTTGTATTAAAGGCAGAGTCATAAATTTTAATGGGAGGTGACTTTTTCAACCAGTATTTCTATTGTCAAAAACAGATGCTTTAGCTGCTGAGTGTCTTTGTATATAATCATTGTATATGATAATTAAAATATATTGAGCCCTCTAAAGCCATTACACTGGCTATAAGGCTATTCACAGTGCATTTTTATCATGATCTGTCTAATACTAAAAGGAACATAGGATATCATTCCACAAGGAAGCTATTTGAATGTCTCCTGCAGTAAAACACAAATAAACAGGAGAAACAACAGTATGCAACAAAAATTGCGGGGAGACGAGGGAGGGAGGAGGAGGGAGGAAACAAAAATAAAAGATACTTCGTGTAAATGTAGCCAAAGTGAGGGAAGAATAAGCCAGATGCCCAGAGTGGTACATGTATTTATCGGTGCAGAGATTCAGGATTGCAATTAGACATTTCTAGTTAAGTAGAAATTAAATCTGTGCTATTCTCTAGCTAAGGGATGAGAATTTTGTCCCTTTCTCCTTTCCTAGCCTGTGCCTTTTCTACCTCCTGCACGTGGTATCAGGTTGCAGGAACATGAGTCAGTGAGTATTCCAGTGCTCTAAGTGCCCCATGGATGGACATATGACCAAAGTGCTAGTAAGAGAGAATACCTGCTTCATTTTAGTTTGGTTTAGTACAGACAGCAGCAGAACAYAGGCAGACAAGCATTCAAGGTGCTGTCAGGCAGCTGCCCATACGCAACCCAGTTCATGCCCAGGTGCATTACAATCCTGGCTCTACCTGTGTCCCTATCCAGCCCACCATCCAGTGCTGCTGGAAATAGCCAAACTCTGCAACAATGACTTATTACTTTTTCATTCTCCCAGTCTTGGTTGTTATGTTCTAAGCATGATCTTGGTCAAACTGCAGTGACAAAACATCCATGGTCTTCATGGAGGCAAAAAGTACTCTTCTGTGTTGTCTTCACATATTGACCTTGGGAGGTCACAGAAATATGTCTTGAAAGCTACACAGAGTTGGCAGCAATCTGTACCTCTACTCACCCTGCCTTTAAAGAATTAAAAGGAAAAAGAAGTAATTAAAAAATTGTAGTTGAATGCGTTGTCATCGATTGCTTTTTCTGCATTGCTTTGGCCAGTGTGTTGCCATATCCGAGTGAGCTTTGAGGTTTCGCCAGGGAATACAAATTAAAACTGACTCAAAAAGTTGGCTCTCGATTTTGTTGTCAGGCAGCAGCACTCATTTCCTTCAGTGCTTCGTTTCTGTTGCATTTCTGCTTAAGAGGAAAAGAACAAAAGAAGGTAAGGAGGAAAATCGAGAGAGCATGACATAAAAGCTAAAATATGCTAAAATTATACCTCCTGGTTGCCAGGAAGTGCTACAACCCAGCAATACTGAAAAGCCAATTCTAAACAAAAATTCACTGTTCTGAGAGAGGAAGAAAGAGGCAAACAGGCACCAGTATCAGGGTGCAAATGTATAACTGAACCATTAAACCTTAAGTATTTTAATTCTCATATGGTGCAATCTTCACTCAAAGCCATCCTGAGAGGCAAGGGAGCCCAATTCCTTCTGCAGTGTCATGCTGAAGGAAGCCGAGTGGCCCCTAGGCAATGATTCCTGCCCTTTCTGCCCCACATTTGGTGRCATATTCTACAGCCACTTCTACCATTCTACATAGGCCAGTTCTTTCAAATATCATTGATCATCTGGCTCAGGTGCCCCTTATGATTTATATGTTGAATAAGGTGATGTTTAGTTTGACGTGCTTTGTTTCCTGCCTGAATTCAAGTTATCTGCAGTGAACCTATTTTAGCAATGTTCTCCTTTCTGCTGCCTGACTTTGGAGCTTGGCCTTTTTACAYTGATGTCAGTGGGCTTCTGATCCGCACCTTTTCATATATACTGCTCTGCCTATCCAGCTCTTTTTGTCCTTAGTGGGAGTTTTATGCAAAGAACATGTGTTGGTAGGTCAACAAAAGAGGAAAACTTCGTCCTAAACTAGATATTGCTCATCCATTTGTTAAAAAAAAAAAAAAAAAAAAACAACGCCTGGAAATTAGCACTGCAACAAGAGAAAGGTGTCAACAGTCTGGATATTCCCTCTAGTCTCTCATGTGAAGAAAACACTGGAAAATGCTCAAAAAAAATAGCTATTTTTTTAATTGGGGACATCAAATGTCAACACTATCATGCTTAGACAACACAGATAAAATTTATGGCGCAGTACTGTAATCCCGACCATCAGCTGTCTTAGGAGCTGCCTGAACAATGAGTCGTTATTACATGCAGAGCATTTCCTACCATCTGTGTCCCAGACACTTTACAGAGTTAGATAAAACAGTCTCAGTAAATAATAGCAGAGAATAAATAAATTTAAAAGGTTTAGGCAAAGGAAAGCAGGAATAATTCAAACCATTAGGCAGGCATGCAGCATAGAGCAAGGCAATAAATAGAGCAATGCATCTTTTGAAATTACCAAGAGATAAGAACAACTTTTTCCATTTGTCCTCTAAAACACTGAAATTGCTGCTCAAGAAAGCTAAAGAGAATTAGTGTCATAAACAAGCAACCTGGACTGTAACAGAGGCAGCCACACAGGCAGTTAAGGTTTCAGTTCAAGAAAGCATCAAGCACTGGCATAACAAGATACTTGATCTCCTCCATGTTATTTTATCTATTCACATATGAAAAGCTAGACATAGATTTAAATCCTTGCTGAATTGTGAAGATGATTTTGAAAAACTGTATATGAAGAGTAGAATTAATATTACCAAGTTTTAGTCCCGCTAAAAGTTAGGTGTCCCTTCTAAGGGACATCTAAGAGAGTCATCTGAAGGGGTTTCTTTCCTTCTTGTGAAGCAAATAAGACATAGATCATAGAATCATAAGGATCATAGWATCATAAAATCATTATGTTTGGAAAAGATCTTCAGCATCATCAAGTCCAACCATAAACCYATCATCACCAAGATAGATGAGTTCCCTTTCCTTTCCTTGCTGGTCTCCTCAGACCAGGGATGGTGCCCAGCTAATCAGTTTAGTCTGTGTCTGATTTTAAGATGGCTAAAATCAAGGGAGATGGACATGTACTTTTTTTCTACATCTTTCATTATGAAGTAGGTGCCTCCAAAATTTGCACAGAGAGCTCTCATGTGGTTCAGTATACAGGCTGGGAGTTTGCACCATGTTAGGCTGTGAGGAATTTGGGATTCTGCTTCCATGAAAAGATTTCCTGCCTTCCACTWAAACTTAGTTTAACAAAAATATTTAAGGAGGATCCTGCACGTAGAAAAAAGTCATTGCCAAACATTTGCCAGTTGTGCATTGGACTTGCAGTAATGACACGGAGACTTTGCAAAATGTTTGAGATAGTGCTGTCATGGTGGGTACAATGAGCAGCGTCCAAGCAGATGTGACAGCTCCGTGCCAGGGGACTGCTGTCCGTGCCAGGGAAAGGCTTGTTCCACCTGCAACAATATCAGCTTGTAGGGAAAATGATGCAGTGTGATGCCTTGGGAGTGTCCTTGTACAACTGCTTTGTCTTACTCATACCGGCAGATACAATCTGCGTTCGGCAAATCAGAAGGTAAAAGAGATTTCATCAGGGAGGCTGTTTGAACAGAGCAATACAGGCACCACTAAAATCTGCGGGTTGAGTCAGCGGTCTGTTAGGGCAAAGGAGAAAAGTTCAGAGGTTGATTGTGTACTCCTGATTGCAAGCACTTATAAAATTAATACAACATCTTTTTTCTTTGTAAAGGGATGCATAAGGAAAGTGGTCTTCTAAGCATGAACTGTGAACTATCTGTCCCCTTCCTAGAGCCTGGTTTAACTAGTCCAGGCAGATCCACACAAAGTGCGCAGATCTTGCACTGTTTTACAGATATTCCTCTAATAGTTGCAAATACCTGTCTTATATTACAGAGTTAACTTCACTGCCTCAAAGATCTTACTCATCTCTGAGTAACAGCTTTGTCAGCATAGATATTATGCTTTGTCAGCATAAACAAAAAAAAAGATTACATCAAAGCTTCTACAGTCATTGCTCATTTGTACTAATAATTTCTGCATTGCAGTCAAGTGGTACAAGATGCCAATTTAATCATTATCACTTATTTTGGACTACAAGTGTGGAGAGATACAAGAGCAGGGCACTGGAAATGCCTTCCCCATTGCATAGGTGAGGCAGATGACAGGAGAATGCGGATAATACCAAACTGGGTGGAGTGGTCAACACTCTGGAGGACTGTGCTACAGGTTGGAGAGCTGGGCAGAGAGGAACCTTCTGAGGTTCAACAAGGACAAGGGCAGGGTCMTGCACCTGGGGAGGAATAACCCCAGGGACCAACACAGAATAGGGGTTGATCTGCTGGAGAGCAGCTCTGCAGAGAGGAACCTGGGAGCCCTGGTTGACACCAAGTTAACCATGAGGCAGCAGTGCCCTCATGGCCAAGAAGGCCAATGGGATCCTGGCTGCATCAGGAGGAGYGTTGCCAGCAGGTCGAGGGAGGGGATCCTGCCCCTCTGCTCAGCTCTGGTGAGGCTGCACCTGAAGTATTGGGTGCAGTTCTGGGCTCTCCAGGACAAGAGGGACGTGGAGCTTCTAGAGAGGGTCCAGTGTAGGGCAACAAAGATGATTAAAGGGCTGGAGTATCTATTGTATGAGGAAAGACTAAGGGAGGTGGGCCTGTTTAGTCTGGAAAAGAGAAGGTTGAGAGGAGATCTGATCAATATGTATAAATACCTGAAGGGTGAATGTAGAGAGGATGGGGCCAAACTCTTCTCAATGGCAGCCAGTRATAAGACAAGGGGCAACGAGTGCAAATTGAAACACAGGAAGTTCCATCTCCATGTGATGGAGGAAGAAGTTCTTTCCTGTGAGGGTGACAGAGCTCTGGAACAGGGTGCCCAGGGAGGCTGTGGAGTCTCCTTCTCTGGAGGTCTTCAAACCCGCCTGGATGMCRCCCTGTGCTCTGGGTGTCCCTGCTGGAGCAGGGGGCTGGACTAGATGATCTCTACAAGTCCCCTCCAACCTTAACTATTCTGTGATCCCATGAGAAGCTTTAGGAAGAAAAAGCCCTTGGGAGATTGCGGGGGTGGAGGGGGAGGGTTCTGTAGTTTGTTTAATGATAAATCCTCCAAAATGAAATATATGAGAAGCTGATGGCTGTACTGAAAATGACAGATCCTGCACATAGATGTTAAACATAACATTACTGTTAACTGTTAAAAGAAGAAGAAATTATGCATTTCTGACMTGCCTCTATAGACCTTATAACCTTTTTTGCTTCTTAGGGTGCTCATTACCCGCCAGAGCAATAACGATTGCATCTAGCAGCTAGTGTGATTTCCTACCTTTAGAGCGATTTCAGATCAAATAAAAAGGAGGCTAATGGTGGCAAGGAGACCACGGATRTGAAGCTTTCTGAAGTATGTAGGCTAGTATATAGGCTAGAAGTTACCAGGAAAGTGGAGGACCACAGTATTAGAAAAYTTGAATTACAAATAGACTAGTATTAAATCTATTTCTGCTTGCTGAATCTGTAATATTTCTGATTTTGTTGTTACTGTGAGATGTTATGCAAGTGATACAAATAATGAGAAAACTTTTATTAATTACTGTCTTTCTGAAATGACAGGCTTAACTTTCTCTTGCTTCAGCAGTTTTAGGCTGATTAAATGAAAGATCAGATTTTTCAGCTACCCAGAAACAATTAAAGTAAAAAGGGGAAAGAAGATGCACATAAGAGTTGTCTTGGAAAAAGAGGCCCTGATGGCTTGAAATCTGCTTAATTCCCAAAAATGAATGGAAATTTTTCAACACTTAAGATTTATGAATAGCTTGCAAAAAATAACTAATCAATTGAAAAACTGTAAAGTTCTAAGATAAACATTGTATAAAGCTAATTAATCTAACTTTTCAAAAAATCAAAATGAAGTGTTTCTTATCTGAAAGAGCAGATTGTTGAGTATGAGTCAGTTCTATGTTATGATACCTCTGGAGCTGTCCCACTGCTAAACACAAATTCATGAAAATGTTTAGTATAGCGAGCCTGTCATTCTCTCTGTCAACATGTTTCTCTAGCACCAGAGTGATGCCCCACTATTTTTTTTTTAGTAGCAACATGCTTTATTTTCCTAATGCATGAAAATCATCCTCAAGGCTGTAGCCACTGAAACTTGCAATAAATCCATTATAAAATCCATTAAAATTCATTAAAAAAAAAAAACAGATGAGCTTAAACAACCCTTAATTCTTGACTGGAAGAAAGCCAATGTCACTCTGGTCTTCAAAAAGGGCAAAAGGGAGGAGCTGGGAATCTACAGGCCGGTCAGCCTCACCTCTGTGCATGGAAAGGTGATGAAGCACATACTGGGGACCATCTCTAGGCATGTGWAGGAAAAGAAGGTGATCAGCAGTAGTCAGCATGGATTCACCAAGTCATGTTTGACAATTCCCCCTTCCAACCTTAACCATTCTCTGATTCTGTGATTCATTACCAGCACTGGGACTACGCCTTCCAGAACCCTCCTCTTGGCTCACAGCCTGACAGAAATTACCATTTTCCTTCCCAAAGATCTTTTTGTTCTTTTACATTAGCTCAGAATACTAGAGAATCATGTAATGATTAAGCTGAAGAAGCTCTGGAGATCATGCAGGCCACTCGCCCTGCTCAAGCAGGGTCACCTAGAGCACAGGGTCACATCTAGGAGGGTTTGGAAGATCTCCAGAGTAGGASACTCCATGGCCTCCCAGGGCAGCTTGTTCCAGGGCTCTGTCACCCTCACAATGAAGAAGTTCTTCCTCATGTTCGGATGGAGCTTCCCAGGTTTCAGTTTGTACCTGTTACCTCTTGCCCTGTTGCTAGGCACCACTGAGAAGAGTCTGGCACCATCCTCTTTACGTTCTCTCTTCTGATACTTACACTGATAAGATCTCCTCTCAGCTTTCTCTTCTTCGGGCTAAACAGGTCCAGATGTCTCAGCCCCTCCTCATAGGAGAGATATTCCCATCCCCTAATTGTCTTTGCAGCTCCACGCTGCAGTTTCTCCAGTAGCTCCATGTCCCTCTTCTACTGGGAAGCCCAGAATTGGACACAGGACTCCAGATAGGACCTCACCAGAACTGAGTAGAGAGGGAGGATTATCTCCCTCGAGGAATGTTTCTACCCCGACTAAACAGCCTGCCAAGTTAGATATAAGAACCATAAACCCAGGCCCACAAATATGCATATACATGTCTTGGTATAAATACTAAGTCATCCTTCTAAAACTAGAAGCTTTCTTGGAAGTGATGCTTTATAATTCTCCTTTGCATTCTGTCCTGGGGAATGTCTAATTATGTGCTATATTCAAATAAATTTTTAGATCTTGACTTGTGCCATAACATGAACTTCATAGTCTTAAATTTGTCTTATCTGTGAAAAGTCCTCCTACATTGAGCAATTTCTAGTTATTCCTTCTTAAAAAAAAAAAAAAAAGAAAAGAAAAGAAAAAGAAAGAAATGATGTAACATTTTCTTACCATGTAACTCTTTCCTTAGCAAAATTTAAATTTARATTTCCTGTACAGCCTAGCTTTAAAAGCATTGTCTCAGGAATTTTGCCAAGTAGGTCAATCCGGCCAAAATATGATCCACCTCTAGTATTGAACTGTTTATTCAACATGMACATAGTGCATCACAACAAAGGGTTTTCAGGGAATTTCATTAAGCTCAGGCTTGGTTTTAAACTAAAAATCCTAAATCACATTTACAGTTAATCCCATATATATTTTCTAATGCTTGAACTCTGAATTGATTTGTAATTATAAGGAGAAAAATTCYTATAAGAAGAATTCTTCTGAGGGTCTAACGCTACCTTCAGTTATCCAGCCTCTAAACCTGGTTAATACAGCATTTTTCTTTCTTCATTTTTGAGCAGTGGAATGTGGGAACAGAGCTGGTATTGCCTCCAGCACAGCTGCTTTTTTAGCATCCCTGCACCCTGCTTTAGCCAAAGGTGACTCCTCTGCAGTTCAAGCGGAATTCCGCATCTTTCCAGCCTCTGCCTTTCATTCAGTTTCTCCAGCGTAATCTGTCATGAGCAGTTTATGCCCAGCTGGCTCAGTTAAGAAATTCAGGTTGCTCCCCATTCCATCCAGGGTGCTGTATTACCTTGTGCCTGTATTACCTCGATCTGATTCATTCATGGAGGGGGGCATTTCTACAGAGGCTAGAACAAGGTCTCTATAACACTTAAGCTCTATTTTGAAGAGCTGTAAAAGTATAAGTTTTAAAGCACTGAGAATAGAAATTTCACKTTCTAGCTCCAGCTTAGAGCATGAGGATTTCCTAATACATGGCTATAATTCTGCTGTACAATTCCAATTAAAGGTGTGAAGTGCTATAGGGTCCTAGAAACGGAAAGTGACCTTTGCATGAGAAAAAACACCAAGTCCACACACCCATTAGAAGAAACGGATCAGAAAAATCCTTCTAGATGCTTTGAAAGGAGGGGTGACCATTCAGCTGGCTATTTGTATCTTTCTTTTGCTACCAAACTGTACAGGACACCCTTCCTCAGTTGCTTAGGCCCCAGTGAGACCATGGCATGCAGCACCAGGAGCGGGGAGCGTCCCGCAGTGACGCTCCAGCACTGCCATCTAGTGAGAGTCCCGCTCCGAAGTGCCGAGAGGAGCCTGGTCAACCATCYGCGTGAAGATGTGATTGAACGATGGCTGTTGGCAGTCATTGACCTGGCCCTGCTTTGCTTGCACCCTCACACCTCCAGGTTACGCAGCCTCCTGCAGATGCCCGCCCAAAGCACYGACTGTGCTCTGGCTAAACCTCTTGTGGGGTCCTCACCCAGCTCGCAGTGGTGCCCAGAAGAAGTGGAGGAGTTACAGTGGAGTTAAACAGCTGCTGAGCAYGACCTTAGCTGTTTTCCCTGGAAAGCCTGAAGGAAGATGAGGAGGTGTGGATGACTCCAGCAGTTCAAGTGTATGACCGTGGCATTTCAAACACTTGCTCGAGAGAGAATGTCAGGCTTGTTCTTGAAAGAAGAGCCTTTGAAGCATCCTGGCAGCTGTCTCAATGGCTGGAGGTTGAAAAGATGCTACTGGTTGCACAACCTAGAGATTACAAAATTTTAAAAAATAGCATAAAACAAAGGAGAGAGAATTCACATCCAACTTTGTCCTTCATTTTTGCTATATCTATTAATATACTGCCAGAGCCTATGTTGAAGGCAGTAGTACAGACTTGTGAAAGGGAAGCCGAAAGTAACTAGATAAAGAGACAGATATACAGACGATAAAGGCAAAAGAACAGTCCTCTAGGCTTGCAAGGGTCAGGCTGGCTAGATTCACTTATATCTGATAAGTGCCTGCTTGCCGTAGATCTTAATATATGGTGTGCATGTGCTAATATTACTTCAATTGCTAAAAGAAAATATAGCAAGGCAGATTTGTTCTATGGTTTGGAAAAGCTGTCCCACATATAATAAATATACAGTGSATTCATACCTGTTTTATAGGAAAATATATGCACAAATTTATTACCAAATTTAACTTCTTTGTAATATTGGATATAGCTGCATGCAAATCCAGAAGGACCCCCCTTGCAGAAAAATGGGAAATGTATTGCATCAGTATTTCATTACACAGTCCACTGATCACCAAACACATCCACTCTAGGTGTACCCCAGAGTCCTTACCCAACTGCTCACTCAAAACAAGCGCAAGCTCCAGAGTTTCAGAAAAGGGAGTTGAAACCAGAGCTTTTTATTGGAGTATCTCATCCCCTGTAGATAACTAACAAAATTATCACACTTCACAAAACTCCGATTGAAGTCTCTCTCTTTTTTTTTTCCCACCTTTTTCAATCTTWCTCTGTTATCCAATGCACTCATTGAGTTAATGGTTTTCTTGACTGAAACTCGATGTCTTTGTATTTTCTGCCTTCCCTAATAACAGACTTGCTACCCAGCTTGTAAYAACCACATTTACATTTTTTTTTACATTTCCATTTACACATATTGGAGCACCTGAACCTCCAGCYTGCACGCCACAAGCTGAGAACAGGCAGTCTAAGAGCACACTGGCAGGACGCTCCTTTACCCCAGAGGTCTGATCTGGCCTATTTCACCCTCCCCATATTCCTTTTATGATGCTAATGCAACAAAAGGAGATTGAGGAGCAAGAGTCAGGCAAATGATGTCTACTGTAAGAGAATGGCACACTAAGCCTGTTCTCTGCATCCTGTGCAAAATACATATAAAACATGATCAAAGCAAAATAGTGGGTTTTTTTTTTTAATATCTACTTTACAAAGCCATTAATGATTTCAAGAGGTACAAAGCAATGAGAGAAAGAGCTCCTAGAGAGGAAGAGAGCAGTGGTATGCAGGGCCACTGTGATATTCAGAGATAAAGTGGTTATAGCACAATGCAAATTGCTCACTTTAAAATTCAAGTTGCCTGAAACTGTCTTGCTCCTGGTTGCATAACAAACCCAAACTCAAATGCTGATTGCCTTCCAAACTCAAGCACTGTTCAGCTAAAGGATCACTATTGTTCAGACTTTTCCAGGAAATCTGGAGCACTTTATGTTGTCAAATCAAAACCCTCGTTTCCTGGTTTGATGCAAACTGTGTGAACTCCGAACAAAACAGAACATTTGTGTCAAATAAGCTAATATATAAAAGTAGCATGTTTTTTACTCACAAATGTTCAATTACAGCTACAATTTCAAAAATGTGTCTTTCATGGTATTTAGTCTTTTGAAGCTGAAATTTGAAGTTTAACTTTGAGAACATAAAGCTATGCAATCAGAATCAGAGGATGTATCATAACAAAGTCTTTGTAAGAAAGCTCTGCAGAACTGAATAATATTTAAGTAGGGTTCTGTCAAAGTATATATAGGAATATGTAGAAATTACTGTAAGAATTTATTCTATTTAGTTAGCATTTCATATTGAAAGGATGTTTATAAGGATTTGTCAAGTTTGGCAAATTGTGCTATGTGCTGTCCTTGCATATATCGAAAATGATAACTCATAGCTAGTTATACCTGCGTGGAGGACAAACACAGGAATGAAAGAAAGGAAAAGGCAAATAAATAATCTGATTGCTTCAAGTGAGTATGATAAACAGCACCATAGCTCATCTGCTGCCTTGCCCATCTGAAGGAGACGAGTTTTGAGGAAGAATGAAAAATATTTTATTGTTACAGTTCTCGTGAGTGAACAAGACCAAGGAAGGAGAAACTAGAGAAGCGAGTCAAGAAGATGTGGGCTGATGGACAATGAAGAGCTGTATTTTTGGTAAAGCAGAGGCAGAGAGAGGAATCACAGATATTAGATAAGATAATTATGATGACAGTTATGAGGAGAAATGTGACAGATCTTGTCTTTAACTAGATTTTAATTTTTTTCAAGTAGGGAAGAGAGTATTTTGGTTTTGTTCTTTATCTGCTTTGGACCCCATGTTAATATAAACAATAATTACATTGGCATTCCTGAAAATAACTCTAAGTTGTTTTCTCTCTGCCCTCTGGTTCTGTTGGTTTTGGCCAGCACTGCAAATCTCTAGGCTACTGCTCAGTGAGATCTGGATAAGGAACAAAGGTGAAGAGCCACTTAGAGAGCCAATACCGAAAGAACTGAAGAGTTTAGTGCAAGATCAAGTACCCTGGAGTGCCTGCTCCTATGACATGAGTACTGGCAGCTCWCCAAGATTTCATGATACCTACATTAGACTTCCTGTGAGTGTAGCTAGTATCACAAAGTCCCTTTTTGTAGGCAGAAGCTGATCTTTTTTGGAGCAAAAACCCCATCCAGATGCCCATGCACAAGAAGCTGTTTGTTGCTCCGTTACAGCTGGGACACTGTGCGTATAACTAGCATCGCAGCTCTGTAGCTGAAAGTATCCATCCTTCTCTACAGAAGGACAAGGAAACACTCCATTACCTGCTATCTACCTACAAGAGTGGGCTGGAATAGGCCCTATCATGTCTTCACAACTGAAATGCCCACTTCATTCCCTTTCCCTAAGTGTTGATGACATGAAGAAGAAAATTTGGGAGTTCTGTTCACTAAAGATGGGCAGGAGTGACACACCAAAGTGCACATCCTGGTGATGTGCAGAGTGAAATGCAAGGCAAGACAGAAGAAGTTTAGGATACATTACTTAGGAGCAGTGTGACCATGTGTATATGTGGTGTAGGCCAGGCACTGAGAAGCTGCAGGTGGTAGTCATTACATCATACATTACATACATTAAGTCATAAGACATAAGTCATGTATGATTTAAAAAAGTCTGAAACAGGAGGATGGATGAACTGGAATAATCCATTCATCTATAGAGAAAGTTATAAGATATGACCATTGCAGCAAGAGATGGCTAACATTTCACCAAGTTATTTTGTTTTTTAAAGCCAGAGCGGCTCTGATGAGTACCTACTAACAGAAAGCAGTAGCAAGATTTACTGATATCTGGCAGGAAGTAGATGAATGGGACAGAAACATTAAAGATTAGTTTTAAAATGTCAAGTTGATTGAAGAAAATGACAGAAGAAGATCTAGGATGAAGAAAGCCCTAAGGCAACTTTTGAAGGCTTTGCTAGTCCAGGTAGTGGTGAACCGTCCAAAATAAAATTCTGAAAAGCCAAGGGCTGATCAGAGGAAGACAGACTCTACATGTAGAAAGATGCTACTTAGTATGAGATTGAGTGCTACGTCTGCAGCTGACCCCAAATCAGTTGAGACAGGCACCATGATAAAAAGACAACAGAATTTATATCTGGACATGGAAAGGAGGCTGAAGCATTGCTGGCCAAAGAGCTTAATTTCATTCCTTTTATCTGGGCACAAGTCAACCACTCTAAACCTAAGAGGTCGTTGAGGATCTCTTCTGACACCTATGATACAGGCAGAGTAAAATTCCTCCCAAGGTTTGAAAATAAATGGCTGAACATGTCAGGCTCAGATTTTGCCAGATCTGGTGTTTTTTTACCTATGAGCTGTAGCAGTATTAGGTTATGGTGCATCAGGCAGGAGAAAAGGGCCCAGAATCAACCAAACAAGATGAGGCAGAGTTTACTCTGCAAGATAGGAAGCTCCGCTTACTTCTTTGGCTCTGGGGTCTGCCTTTGCAAATGATGCTTCAACAGTACTTCCCATTGAGCTCAACAGCAGCATATTCAACAGTTCAGCCCAGCAACTCAAAGAGGTGGATGCTGGCCTTAGTGTAGGCAGAGAGCAGCAGAATAGCTGGGAAAATATGGGATGAGCAGGTAACCAGGTAACTTGTCTTCTCTATGTCCTTCCCACCACCACCACCAGTGCTTCCATTGTTAAGGAAGGGGAGTTCTTCTGTGAAAGGGCACAGGTAATCCTTTCCAAAAAAAAAAAAAAAGTGTTGCATTTAAAGAAATTGTTTCATTAAAAGGACTTAAGTAAATTAATTTCATAGTTAATGTTATCATTTAAAGAGAGCTTCAGCAGAGTAGTAACTCTAATGTTGACTGCAATGTAGCATTTCAATACAATTTTCTACATGCATTTTTTCCTGAAGTGAAAAATGCATGATGGGTTCCCATGTCGATATAGTTTATTTTTAAAAAGTCATAGGTCAAAACTACGTTACTTTACAGTGAGAGAGAAACTATTTTCCTTATCTAGAGGGTTTGTTCTGTTTTCATAATCCACTGGTTTAGGCTTTGCTCTACCGCAACATGGACAAACACAGAATCCTGGGCTGGGGCAATCCTCCATTCTGATTCCAGAAACCATTACTTCAGAAGCAGCAAATAATGTGAATAGAGTCAGTGTAGATTAAAGATGTACTTGAGCAAAAGGTATAGCATGTAAAAAAMTTAATTCCACAAAGATTATTAAAAGATTATGACTCTAACTCCAATCCCATAAATACACTCATTTTGAGAAGTAAAATTTTCTGATAAGAGAGGACATTCATTTTCTCTGTTTCATGCCCAAGCCTTTATGAAAATTAGCAACTAGAGCAAAAATTTATCTTTGCCTTTAGAGATCCAAGAGTTTTAATCCGTTATGAAAGAAAATTTATTTCAGATGTGTCATTGCAATTCTAAGGATCACTGAAATAGCATGGCTATCCTGAGTGGTATTACTATGCTACAGAAATATGTCACTAAGGAAATACAGAATTCTGGAAGTGCCTGCTTATTTTAAAGTTTAGGATATAATTGAAGGCAACTTTGGGTAAAGTTATGTTGAGTTATATATAACTGTAACCACCAGCCATTAAATCATATTTCTATTTATTTTCTTTTCTATTCATTCAAGACTATTTTAAACAGATATTCGATGTTTCTCTGCATGACAGTAAAATATACACAGCAAATTGCCTTCCACTTGGTAAAACTTGATAAAAAKTTTTACAGAACTGGGATAAAATCCTACTTTTATCAATCTAAAAAGTGGAAAAGATTGTTGCTGTCTTTTTCATAATCATCTGTGCCCCTAATTCATACCAAGTCTCTGCTCTTACAATCTAAGAGGGAAAAGTTAGTTAACCTTGACTTCTGACTTAGCCCATGACTTCTATGATGAGGGGGAAGATCTGGAGGTATACAGGGGTACAGATAATTTACAAATCCTTCATGATTTCTAAATGTTTTGCAGCAGGTAAGTTCCGTTTTAGTGGTCTGATAGCTGTCACTCATTTATGAATAATGCTTTTATGCTTGCTGCAGTCACACAGACTGCTCACTAATGCTGGCAGGCTAAGGAGACAAGCAATTAGATCATTCTTTGCCACTTGTACTCRTGCCAAAGAGAGGTGCTAAGGAATAGTGTGTTACATCAAGAAAGAATCATGAGACCAGCTTTCAAGTCATTTTTTTTTTTAATGGCATTGATTTTGCTCATCTAATAAATTAGCTTTTGAAGGGAAGCTGACAAATTCAGATGTGTGACAATTTCAGATTCAAGCTTAAGTTGACCCCTCAGTCACCATAGGTGTGTGAGTGGCTTCCCTGCTTAGTGCTTGAAGGCTACTTTATTTTTCTTTGCTTATGTAGGGGCGCTGCCTTGCTATCCTGGTCTATCTCTCACCCCGAAAAGCCTGTATGGGAAGCCATCAAAATAATGAGCTTTCTTTTTTTTCCACATTTCTCCATGAGTCCCAGCTTTTGTTTTCCTCCACAAGCATTTTTGTTCTCTATGTCCCTCCTTATTTGCCAGCTGTCACTTTCTCCATACCTACATCTTTATATCTGTATAGGCCTTCTGAACCCCTGCGAACAGCAGGAACTGGTGCTTAGTTCTGGCCGGACAGCAATGGGAACTGCAATGCACTTCTCAAAGGTGACTGTTCCAAAAAAGGGAAATTTTGCGAGACTGAAACAGGGATATTGTTTGAAACTATGTAAGGCAGCAGCTTGCCTAGGTGCTTCCCATACACACAGAGGTGGTTCAGAAGAGGGAAGTTGCAAGCATCAGCTTGACTGGGGCTGCCTGCATTGGGTAGCTACATGCGGCTCACGTTGGTTAAGGGGAAAGTACAGGAAAAGGGCAATGGGCAGGTCCATATTGGCACAAGCAAGTGCTRTAGTAGAGCCTGAAACAGCCCAGGAAAGCTGATCCTCAAGTTTCTCTCTTAAGAAGGCAAGCAGATGTTGTTGCTTAGCTGCTCCCAGGGGTTTGCACTCCCTGTGGGGGACAGCAGTGACACTGAAGCAACATTTGCTCCCTGGGACCATACAAATGGGAGGGGACATGGGTGCAGTGGTGCCAGAAGCCAGGAGAGGGAGTCTGAGCCCAAAAGGAGGAGAGGGAGCAGGGAAAACTCCTCACCTGCTTCCTTCGTGGTGGACCTAGTGACTCTCCTCCCAAGTCACAGCAGTGTCGCAGGTGGCTCCGTGCAATATTTGCCATGCACTGCTGTCCTTAGAGGACTGATCAGACCAGGAGCGTCACCCAAATGTTAGGTCCTTGTCTATCAGATCCACTTGGGAAGTTCCCACCTAGAGGGTAGAGAGCTAAAAGGTGAAATCTTGGATAAGTGAGCAAAGGGCTACCTGGTTTTCAGCAGTATCGTCAGCTGGGCAACAGTAAGTGGATTTATGCATAGAAGATTAATTATTATAGCTTTCTGTGAGGTGTTCTATGCATGTAAAATTGTAAATAAATCTGGCTTTATCCAATTTTGTGATTTATCAAACATGCACCCTCAATTTTCTGTTGACATACAGCAATAGTCAAAATGTTATCAAATCTTCCAACACTTCTATAACGTGAAAATGGCACAAGCCATGGATGTACATAATTTTTAAATCATATTTCTTTACTCCTGGGTACTTCAGCTATGAAAYAATGCTTAAACACTTATTGACTTTAGCATAATAACATGATATGCTAACTTTTGAAGGAGCAGACCAACTAATCAGGTCAGGCCCAAAGCTAGAGTGATTTGTTCATTTGATTTGTTCTGTTTGTTGTGTTTATTTTGTTTTGTTTTTCTTTCTTAAGCAGACCTGGCCTTGATGCATGTATTTTGAAGTGTTTAAAGTAATCTGAGGCCAAATTCTTATCTGCAAAATTCAAATTTATTTCTCAAAATAGATAGCACACTTTTTCAGACTTATTTCACCCTTTGAAATGTTCTCATGTTGCCTCCTCTAAACATATTCTCCTCTTTGCTTACTGGTCTTGGCATTCTCTTTCTTGAACCATCAAATATAGTACATGCAAAGAACTCTCCTTTTTTTCCTGATATGAACATCTAAACCACTTTGAACCTACAAGGAGATAAAAAATCATTTGTACTGCTGCGTGGGTGAAGGTAGAAGAGAGCTATACCAAACAGAATGCAATCTAGAAGCAATATGAGAATTAATGTCAGATTTTTAATCACCTTCATCTGATCTGTCACAGATCCCCCAAAGGACAACCACCACTTGAGCACAACATGCATTTCCTAACAACTTCCGTAACAACAACAGGCACCAATAAGAGGGTGACCTCACGTTGGTCCCTGTTGTGACACTGATGCCAGGTTGTTGTTCACCTACACCCAACTTGCAAAGCCGAGGCCATGCAGCCGTGGGGAGCCCAGCACAGGATAMCTGTCCCAGGATGGACTCCGCTTCCAGCACTGGTTCCTGCGGCCTTCACAGCTCCGTGATCGGACYGGAAAGAGCTTCCTTTAACCCATCTGGACTTTTTCTATAGGTCTATGTMAAACTCATAGGACTAAAAAGTTCTATATATAAAATTACAAAAATTCATTTATAGGAAGTGGTTAGGATATATTTAATATCAAATTTCATATTTACTGTTGCTGAGTGCCTATAATGAAAATCAGATCCATTCCATAAAGACTGGAAAATCAGGCTTTAGGCACAGGAAGTAAGAATTCACCTTTCAGACATCCTCATCCCTTCCAAGCCACAAAAATTGTGCCTGGKCATGAATGGTAAATTCACTCTCTCTTCTTTTTTTTTTTTTTTTTTCCTCTTCATATCTTCAGCTGGAGAAAGACATATAATGCATTAGGTGGAATATAAGATGAAATATTAGCCCCAGAACAATGTTTTGCTGTTTAGATTTGCCCAAGTTTCTATGAATTGTTACAGTTTTTGTTGTACTCGCCATTGTACACCTCCTCCCACAGAGGCTGTTGGAATAAGCTGGATAAAATTCCTATCTTTTGGTAACAATGTGGGTATCTGATCCATATTGCAGGCTTTTGTTGGATCACTTTTGAAAAGTAGTGTCAGCAAACTCCCTACTAGATGGATGTTCTTTAGGAATTGTCCTTGTCCCTGCTTATTCTCAGTTCTATTGCCAACTGTGTCCCATGAGACAAATTAAAAAAAAAAAAAAAAAAAAAAAAGAGTTGTCAGCTAGCCCAGAAGAGGCATTCTTAGTTGAAAACTTTCATTAAAACTTGTTCTATCTATGGAAACGATGATTCACGGAGTTGAGGACAGACAAGTGTGCACATAATTGTGCACATTATATTGTCCTCTTTAAATTAAAGGCTCGTGAGAATCGATGTCAACATTTTGCCTTTGCAAGAAGAAAGGCAATGCTACACCCAGATGTTTGAGAGTAGTCAGTATGGACTGACTGAGTCAGTATGGAGGAAGTTACGGATGGATACATATATAGGATATCCTAAACCTAAGATGAAAGCAGGTAGTGCCCACCATAAAGATGTGTGATTTTTGACCTCAATTACTTTGAAGGATCTAGTAGACTATTTGGGGAAAGCAGACTGAACTAGTATTCCAATACAAAAATGGCAAAGTGAGACTGAACAAAGCATATTTGCAGCAGAAAGTAAAAGCAAGAAAGAGCTAATTACATTAGGTTATCTTTTCCTATTAAACTCAACTTCAACACTTTTTCTTGATTAGCTCATTTCTACAGTTTGCCACGTTTTGAGCTGGTGTTTTTTAACACCATAATGTAATGGTGTCTGTTCATGAATGTCCATGAATGCTACGTGAYGCTTTGTTTCACTTAACATTACTCTCCATAGACTGATTTGCCTGGGCTTGGATAGATTCTAGAAAAGAGAATCTCAGATTTATTCCTGTATTGTTATTAATGTTCCAATCACTCTGTTAAGTTGAAGGACAGTACAGTTATGCATGTTTTAAACTCTCAATGAGTTGTGGCATTTTAAAAGGAAGCATTATCAGATTAAGTGAATTAAATACAAATTAATAGCAATACGTTTTCCTATGATGGTGCTCCAGGTAAAAATCATTATATCTAATCTGGAAGGAAGTTCAAAAGTATTTTCCAAGAGCCTAGACAAATAGTATCATAAAACTGCCCCTTGACACACTTTCTATCTTTTTATATGATACTGTCTCAATTAAGGCCTATAAGAATGAACATTGTTATTCTTTTCCCCTAACAGAAACCGTGTTAAGGAAAAAAAAATACAGGTAAAAGCATAAGTTGTAATTGGTTGTTCTCAGGAAGGTAAGAAAACAGGTTATCTTATCCAGTCACCTAATTTAGCRGCAGCAGATGATGAAATATGAGGTTAAAAAGACACAGGACATGTTGTCCTTAATATGTGGGGGGGGTTTTTTTGTTTGTTTTGTTTTTTGGTAATTTCACTACAGAGTTAACATGTGATGCTGAGCAAGCCATTTGCTCTCCATGAGTCTGTTTCTTCACCTGGAAAGGTGAGGATCACGTACGCCTGCCTTACAAAACACTGTGAAAGGAACATTGTTAATCCAGGTTCTTGGTGTTGGGAAAGGCTGGATGAGGTCTGGTGAAGTACTGCTGTCTACTCCTTCTCCTAAATCCAGTGCTTTTTCCATCTCTTAAGGAAAATGCACACAGGCACATGACAGCAGTTGTTCCATGTAGATCCAGGATAGCCTTGTGCATGTGTTGTTCTGTGCACATCGCACAGACCAGTTTCTGCAGAGATCAGCTTCCTCACTTGGGCCATTTMTGAGTATCAGCACTATGTAATAGGATCTTCTGCACACCCATGCAACCAGATGTAGCCCCTCAGAGGGCTTAAGTATTTCACTCCCCGTACTCTTGAGAAGATTAATAAATACGTGCAATACAAAAGCATGCTGTACAGAAAAATTCTTACATAGGACAAACCTTTGAAGCATTCATGTTGTTGCAAAGTCAGACACAAATACGCAGAAATATGGACTGTATAAATTTCACATAGATTTCAGATCTGGCAGTGAACTCTGCTTTATTTACCCATTAATTGTTACTATACAGTGCATAATACCACAGTACTCCTTTTCCATGTGTGTTTAAGGACTGTTTTGTTTGCTGGCATAATGTGTTTGAAATGCTTGACCTTAGGGATAAATAAATAGTACAGGTTGATGTATTCAATAAGTCAGTAGCAGAGGCAGTTTTAGCCTGAGTTGGTTCTGAATCATAGAATCCTTCAGGCTGGAAGGGACCTCTCCTGCTGGAGGCAGGATCAGCAGTGTGGTCACACCAAGCTCCTCAAGCCTTTACACAACCAGGTCTTGAAAATCCCTAAAGACAGAGTATATARAATATCCCTGGGCAGTCTACTGATGAGGATTGACTGTCCTCATTGGGAAAAAATGAACTCATGACAGTTAATGCGTCTCTCCCTTCCAGCGTATGGGCTCTCCCCAGATTGCTAAAATAGGCAGACTTGATGAGTGCACCCTGCCACTTCATCCTGGTAARGAGTGGACAGCTCCCAGGATAGATCCCTGTGGTACTTTGCTGCTTATTGACCTCCAGGTATTAATTATCAATCTCCAAGCCCAGCTATCCAGCCATGGTCTTACCCATCCAGTTGTTCACCCATCCAGGCCATAACATTCCAATTTGGAAAGCAAGAATATCATGGGAAACAGAGTTGAACATCTTGCCAGAGTCAATGTCATGCTCTGATCTCCCCTTGTTCACAGTCCTTCACTATGGAGCACCCTCTGGTGAGATGTGTCAATCCATGTTGACTGTTCAAAGCAAAATTTATTCCATGCATCCACAAATTTGCTTCAAGCAGGCTTATTAATTTATTTGATGTAAAATATTGTGCAGAATTGATTCAAACCTCAACAGAAATAGCTTATTTTTCAGCTGTGTGACCTCTGTGATCCAAGTTACTGCAGATTCATGCTGTCACCCGTGCCAGGACAGCGCTGGGAGAGATGTGGAGGTGGGAACCAGTTCAGGGCAAGGAGGGTGATAGCTGCTTAAACCAGTTTAAATGGCACTTACTGCTGAATACACTAAATGTTAAATCTTATAATGCTTTGCAGCTCATACAAATGCATGCAAAGCCTGTCTGTGTCTTTACAAAAACTTCTTGTACCCAACTGCACAAAATAATTCAGTATTAAATGGAAAAATGGCATATTTACAGTAATGAATTTGGTCTTTGTCTATTTAGTGCATGCAGTTGCAGTAAAATAGCAGCATTTGCATTTTGTTAATCTAATAGTCCATGATATATTCTACATTCATGTGGCAGTATATAATCCTTTTCTAAGTGAACATATATTACAAATAGACGAAGTCTAGAAAAAAGGGGCATTAAAGGTTTTTAACTGTTTACCAGAGTCTAAAAATTGGATTTTTGGTAGGGTCATAAATATAAAGGAGATGACATATACACACACACACACACATATATACACACACACACACACACACATAGATATGTATATGGCTATAAAAGAGACAGAAGTAAAGAAAGCATAGACTAAAGCTGATGCAACACTTTCTCTTCAAGCCTTACTAGAGAAATCCCAGTGCCCCATTTTCCCTATATAAAGCATAAGCTACAAAACGAATTTGACAYGATTTATTGGTAAATCTGAGTTCACTCAGCTAGTCTATGTGAACTCTGTGTGAAGAAACCARGAGGATGTACTCAGATCATACACCGAACAGTACCAGCCCATTTTAATCCATAGTGATCATTCTGTTTCAGTAAGTCCCTTTGAACCAGTCTTTGCACATTATAGTTGCACTACACGTACTCTTACATTGCATATACGTGCGGCTCATCTATTAGCAAACCAGTCAAGTTACTAGTTTCAACAGCTTTGACATCACCTCCAAGCTGCACTCCTACGAGTCTGAACCTGCTGATTTTCATCAATGCCTGGGTTCCTCCCAGAGTGAGGGTGGGAGGATCCTGTGCACCAGGATCATCCCCACCTCCATCGCACTGCTTTCAGTTTTTTCTCCATCTTAGACATTTATATAAGTGCAGAGRGGCAAGAGCGCTAGAGCGATGGGGGACATTATTCTCCAGTTCAGAGTAACAGTGACACATTTAACAACAGTTATATGTATTTACCTATAATTTTTTTTTGCATGCTCTTTCTCAATGACTTTTTCTAGTCCTGATCCCTGATCCATAACTCTCCAGTTTATTTTGTTACCTGTTATTTTCCATACGTTGTTTTACCAAGTAAGTTAAAGTGCAACTTCCTAAATTACACTAGGAAGATGCCTTAAACAACTTCTGTAATCTTTGTTCTTTTTGCAGATGAGATCCTTCTGCTGAATGTTTCTTCATATCAGTCATTGGTGGTCAGAAGAAATGATAAAGATAAAAAAGTAGAAATTGTAATTATTATTCAGCAGAGTATATAGAAGAGTGTTAGAAGTTCATGGGAATATGAGGAACTGCACTTCATCAAACTAAACGTCCTGATAGCCCAACAGTTATCTCTGTCAGTGGCCAGTAGGATAGTTCCTTAGGGAGAATGTGTAGGACATAATTCTCCTTCTCTTGTTTCTCTTGCCAGATCTGTTGCTGTATACACTGCAGGAATGTGAGAGACAATGGTTGTAAATTGAAATGTGTTTTGCTTACATGTAAAAAAAAAAAAAAAAAAAGAACAAGATCTCCAATTAATCATAATTATCCAGACAGGATGTCAGCTATTCATCTTTGGAAGGTTTCAGGACACAAATCCCTGAGCAATGTGATTCAATGTTGACAGTATTTTGAACAAGAATCTTGAGTAGTTGACCTAGGTCTTTCCAACCTGAATGATAATTTTAGAAATACTTCAGGAGTGATTATCTATTCTGCAATCAGTTGTTGCATCTCTGAGCAGTGCTAAGTCAGACTGCATGTGTCTAAATCAGTCCTTCCTGAAAGGAACAGATATAGTTTTATTAATTTAAAAACAACATTTTGATTATAATATTATAGCATTTTATTCTATCTGAGTCTATGATTATATTTGCTCAAACAGTGGCTCAAATGTCCCCTTTCAATGGGTGGACGTAACTGTCCAATGTCCAAAGGAGTATGTCAGGCAGTGACACCTGCAGTGCACCTTCTTTTGTGGAAAGAAGTATTCTTTATATAAAAGTTTTAATTATGGCCCAATGAGGCAATTCCTTTAAGTCTTTCTGAGATACATTTTATGAGAGATGCATCTGCTATAGGATCTGCCCTGCTTTCTACAGTAATAGTGCAACAGCCCTGTGTTTATGATATGAACCAATAATTGCATCCTGTTTATCTCCTTATACACTTGTTTGTGGACTTTAATAACAATAAGAATCACTTAAGTAATAATAGAAATTTACACTCTTCATTAGGTGTTCAAAATAATCTGCTGAGTCAGAGTTTTTCTTTTTTTTTTTTTTTTGCTGCTGTTGTTTCGAGTGAGGATTTTTTCGTTCATTTTGTTTTTTGGTGGATTGCACTCCTTTTCTAGAGCAAACTAGAAATGTACAGGCTGGTGTATTGCAAGTTACACTTAGGATGAAAAGTCCTAGTCAGTCTGAAAAATCAAGTATGTCCCATCCATTAGTTCTGGCCTGGCTAAAGCAAAGCAAAATTCATTAACATTTAAGCATAGGATCTTGTGAATCTCCATTCCTGTGGCAACAATTCAAGTATTTTTGCATAGTGAAGAGATCAATTTAACCACATGACTTTGTTAATATATTTTTTCAGACTGAGTGAATGAAGATGCACATTTTTTTGCTTGTTGTTTCTGAAAAATAATACAAGAAAGTAAGGGCATATGATGCCTGTCAAATTTCAATGGATATTAGCCCATTGCCAATCCAGGCATGCATACAGTTTTTGTAGAACTTGACTTGAGATGACTAAACTCTATGATTTTCTGTCATGTCTGATGATCAGGATGCAAAAATCATTTGTCCTTTAGGATGTCCTAGGAGGCAAAGAAATTTCAGAGACTGTCCAGTATGGCTTTGATGAYGAAGTAATTAAAGTCACTGGCTGAGCTGTCCACATGTTTGAGCCAGATAACAATATAATCAACTGCAGTGGTCTCTGAGCTAAAGGACAGTAATCAGAAGATAAATGTGTCTGAAGTCAAATTTGCTGAGGGAGATTTTATTGACATTTCCAGTTAGTAGTAATTAGCCTAAATTTAATTTTATTGTATGCAGAAGCATGGTAAACTAGTTTTTAACAGAAATAAAGGTAAAGAGAGCATAATTCAGTGACCAGATTATTTTCCTTCTTTATGATAATTGCCTGCTATTCATAGCTTAAAGTTACTGTTTTCAGTTCCATTTCTTGTGCAGTTTTCACGTGGGCATCTCAACAACAGTACCAATGGTAATTGACTTTCTAAGTGCTGCTGATGGGCCTAGCCTGTGTCACAGCCTGGCCACCGTGCGCAGTAGCTTTAGGATCTCTTCCATCCCCATGATAGTTAGACACTAATTTTAACTACACATAATTTTGCAATTTGCAGGCAAAGAAGTCAGTCTGACATATTCATCCTAGCCTGTTTGAATTTTAAATGCTTTGGCAGCTTTTCTCCATGCTGCCGTTAAAAGAATTGTAGATAATGATACTATTCACAGCTGATCTCAGTCCTTCACCAAAAGGAAGAAAATTGCAATCACAACCAAAACTGCAGCTGATTTATCCTTTCTGGTCATTGCATGTTTTAAGTTATCTTCTTTTTCCCTCTGGTTTATCTCTACTTAAGATCACATGCATATTTTTGGAGCATAGAGTAACCAAATTTGCATATTCTCATTTTTAATTGTTTTAAGTTTTATGAATATCCTTAGAAATAACTGATATTTTCCACTTTTATGTCAAATTTTGTAAGATATGTTGCTCCAAGTTGCATTGTGAAGTTGTGTCCCTRTACTCTACAGGCAGTCCTTCTGCTTCTTCGATAACTTCTTTCAGAGGAGCCGGGGGACAGTCTGAATCTAAATATGAAATGTCCTTAGCTTTGTGCTGTTCCTTTAATACAGTTTCAAAGGGGTATTATTTGTGATGAGCCAGTTTGAGGTGTTTGAAGTGAAACAGAGCATGCATGAGCCACACCGGCCCTTACCCAAATGYTCTTCGAGGGTCTAGCAAACCTGCAAAATGTGCCTCTGCTGTGACTTGCACATCATCAAAATAATTGATTACTTGGTCCTCAGTCCTCAAGCACCTCCAAAAGCAGCTGGCTCTACTGACAAAGGACAAGTTACTTTTTCTTCCTATTCTACCCTCAGGTCAGAGGGTAGAAGAGGGTCCYGGGTCTACCCTGGGAGAAACAGCTTGTTTTGCCCCTGAAACTCACTGACTGATGGAGTGCAGCAATCTTTGCAAGTCAGCAATGTGTCAGGCTTAGAGCAGTTTTAACTACTTASTCAAAGAGCCACCAACAGACCGTCACATGAACCTGGATTTAGCCTTTAATTCCAGAGGCACATTTCTCATAGTAGCTGAAGTAAGATATTATTATCATTGAATTTACATTATTTGCAGCAAAAGAAGTACAGTTGTACATGAAGCAGATTGGACTTGGAAGACATTGACAAAGACAATAAATATGAAAGTCGATCCCTACTTTTCTTTCAAAATTATTCTTACAGTAACTTTTCAGATCAGGTCCAAACTTAAGGCATGATTTCTAAAGGAACTCACAGCCATCATTTGCACTGATGAGCAGTGTAAGTGAGCCCACAACTTTTTTACGTCTATTAAATGGTGCTGACAGCTTCTGTGCTCACAAGTTAGGTCTTATCTTTCAAATTCAACATGTAATCACAAGGTATGTTTCAAAGCAGGTTGTTTGTGCCTGTCCCTTCCTGAAGTTGACCAATGTCTTCCTTGTGTTAGTGCAGCTGCTTATGGGGTTACCTTGTAAACTGGATCATYGAAGTGATCAAAATTTTAAACTTCTGTTTTTTTCCCAAAGGCTTTGCTAATAATATAGATACTTCTGATGGACCTATTTACAGAAGATGCTATAAATAGACTTGTCAACACAGCTGTGAGCATAAAGAAGGACTGAGGAGATGGAGGTGTAGTATAAGGCATATGAGGTGGGGGAAAGAAGGAAGAGGGTAAGAACTTCTAAAGTCAATACTGTTACTATGAAAAAATACAGGTCCGCACAGGGTCACAGCTTCAACCACAGAAGAGGACAGGTTTGGAAAATATTAATTGATTTCTTTTTAAATTCTCATCCCTGGCACTCCATGTGTTATTGGTCATTTCTTTGTGATGCATTGATCCTTCAAATCTAATTTTTTCCTAGTTCAGCAGTATCCCTAACCACGTACTTAGCTTCAAGAATTTGGATACACTTCTCAACACTCTTTCTAAATAAAATTTATCTCAACCTTAAATGTTTCCATAAATTCAGGTGTATTTTTTGAATTTTTCAAGATAAAGGTGCACCTAAGTGTTAAGCTGAATCTGGGCTCTCTCAATTGTTGTAAAGCTCCTGCTGAGGAATATACAGTTGATAAATGTCTTTAAATACATCTTCTGGAGAAAAGATCTTGTTTTTTTCTTATACTTATTTTTCACAATATCTATTGAGGAGCATTAGCCCTGCCAACACAGAATGAGCAAGTGCATCTCAGATAATGGTGGCCTCTGATCACTGACATGAAAAACCTGAAATCCCAAAAGCTGCTTCACACAGAGATCCAGAAACAGCAATACATTAATTCTTTTCAAAGCCTCTTTCTATTGAGCATTTCTTCAGAGCAGAAGAGTGAAAGGCACTGTTATCTAAAATTCATTTCTAGGGCCTGTGTTAAAAGATACTTAGGCCAATTTAATGCAGCTGCTGAAATGGTCAGTCCTCACTCCCCTCTTTCCAGCAGATTGTTCCCACCCTTCCACTAAGCTTTTGGAAGGGCTTTCAGGATCATGGAAATCCCTCTGGAATACAAAATGTTTTAGCTTTCAGCCAGGTCACCTGGTCAAACAAACAGCTGCAGAGCTGCACAAGGACTTGAGTTAGCACAAGCGATGCCTGAGAGTGAGCCCAGTGGATGAGGAGAGGAGAGGAGAGGAGAGGAGAGGAGAGGAGAGGAGAGGAGAGGAGAGGGAGAGCCAGATGCGGAGCCTTTCCAGCCCAGAGATGTCCATGAGGATAAATGCGAATGGGGCAGGCTTGGAGTTGTTGAGAGGCACCTTGTGCTGGAGGTGGTCTACAGTGAAATAGAAATATGAAGGAAATGGCAGTCTTAGACTAATCCTGGGAGGACTGAGCAAGGCAGGAGTGGGAGAGCAGAGCACAAGGAGCAGCACTGTCCCATAGACACGTGCACCAGACGTGTCAACTGTCAGGTGCTGGGCAGCTCCGCTCAGNGAGGAGAGGAGAGGAGAGGAGAGGAGAGGAGAGGAGAGGAGAGGAGAGGAGAGGAGAGGAGAGGAGAGGAGGACTCTTAAAGCTCACCTCTGTTTTTCTGGAGGTGAAACACCCACTATCCATCACGAAAGCCTTGTTTAATCAGAAAGCTGTTCATTAAATTCAAGCTTCGCTTAGGAAAGGTCAAACATAAAAGCGCAGTGAGGGTGGATATCTGAACGAGCCTGAATGAGTGAAACCAAAAGCTTGTGTCTAAAAAATGGTTTGCCTCATTTTGTTGTCATTATGAAGAGTGAAAAAAAAAAAGAAAAAAAGATATTAAGTCTTCCACATCAGCAAGAACTTGTTTCATTTTTCTAATATTTACATTGGGTATAGGACATGCTGAGTTAAAATCAAACGACTGCTTGTATTATACCTTTTTCCCTGCTCTTTTCTACACACACACACACACACACAAAAAAAAAAGTTTCTCAATGGAAAACCTACATTCAAAATATATGGTATAGTCTATTCACTAATAAAAAGTGAGCTTTTACTGGTAAAACCTCTTGTGAATTGAGCGAAATGTATACATTTTGATGTTATCTGAAGACTAAATCTAAGTCTGGTCTGAACAGGATTTTTTCTTTAGATTAGGCTTAATATTTAATGATTTATCTTCACTGAGTTTAATGTTAAAATCCTGATGTTTTATTGTATTCTCCTTTCACTTTGTTCCCACTTTCAGTGACCTGAAAGAGCCAGGGAGTAGAATAGTACAGAACATTAAGCACAGTGGGTCTGAAATGTTTAATTGCTGGTGTAATCTCAGCCACTGACTCACTGAAAACTCTTGTGCTAGTTTCCTAACTTCCTTCTTACCTTGTTTGCTCCCCAGATAAACTTAAGACCATAATTTGCCTTATCAAACTTGCACAGCTCACTCATCTCAGTAGTGATGGGGCAACTATACATACTTTACAGAAGCCCTGCAAGGATTAATTATTTTGTGCAGCACCCTAAAGATTAAAATAATTAGCCAAGTAGTAAGGCATAGTGTAGGCATGAAAGGTCAATTCACCAAAATAAATCAAATCAAGAGTGCTGCCTTTGTTGGGCTGTAAATCCTCAGTGCTTGCCATTTTTGCTGCATTAGCCCACCACACACTCACTGGTTGCAAATACCAATTTCTTCAAAGTACCTGTATTCAAACCTGAATGGATTTGAAGTTCAGCTCTGTCCTCAGTGTTTCATACTGGATCAGCCAGCCAGAAAGTTCTTCAGATATCTATGTCACCTCATTTCATACCTCTCCTGAAGAGAGAGAGGGGCACTCATCTCAGCTCTGGGAATTGCACTGCAACATCCAGCATCACAGGAGCCTTGGTTACAGCAGATCAAATTATCAATATGATGTGAACAATATTTTCCAACTTTCTGAAACCATTTTGAGGGCATGCTGCTGAGGAGAGACTTAATATCTTTCTTTGAAATGGTGGTGCCCTTCCTAGTCAAACTAGCCTTCAGCTCCAAAGATTTACACATCAGCCTCCAACACATTAGGCAATAGCATGAGCTGTTCACCTCTTGCTGTCTGACAGATGAGATAGTGACCAATTGAAATGATTTCCCGGTAGCTCCTTCCAGCTAAAATATGATTTACTATTGTGGTTTCAGAGACAAAAAAGAGGGAGCACAGACCTTTCCCATATTTAAATTGTGGACATTACAAGCCTGTTCATCAAGTGACCACCTTGGCATGCTTGGAGAAGAAAATACTGCCAGATACTCTTCCTTGCAACCTCTCTATCCTTCTCTCTGAGAAGAGAGTGTTGCTGCTATTGCCAAACCTACCCCCTCCATTTTTTTAAATGTACCTCTGGGTTTCTAAGACTTTTAAGCTCTGGACTTAAGTCATGGAAATCCCCCAGACTCTTGTATTCCTTATCTGTGATAGTATATTAATCTGCATTATTTTCAATCATCTAAATCATTCCATAATGAAATGCAGAAAAAAACCCTGAAATGGTCCAGAACTGAACCAATAGGCTAATAGATTACTATTGCTTAAGTAGCCCTCATCCTAAAGGAAGAGGAGGGGAATGTTGGAGAAATTAACAAGATGTATATCAAAAGATGCCTCAGCACTTCAGGTCATCTAGTCCAGTAAAATCTACCTCAGATCCAGATTTACTGAGTCAGTGAAATGTGGTTTTATCTAGCCCTAGATAAATAGTTAGATATAGTTAGATAAGTTTTGGGTTTTTTTTTTAATGCTTAATACATTTTTAAATGGTAGGAATTTAACTGGGAGAATAATAGAACAGAGCTGATAGTTGTATGAGTTGTTTGCATAATGAATTTATTTCCATATATAAATCACTTACTCTGCTCTAGTACTATCAGCAATGAATATCCATGTTCACGGGGTTTCAAATTTAGATCTTGTTAACTGTCCTTCTTCCCATCCACCCTTCTTTTTCATCTCCTTCTAAATGTCAGCATGCTATTGTCATTTTGAGAACCATATCTTTCCTTTGAAAGGTTTTGTACCCTTGAGTACTTGGGATTATTAATAAGCTCCTTATTAATTCTGAAAAATGGCATTTGTAAGAGGCGTGCAAGGCAGGAAAGGCATGGAAAGGTGAGGCAAGGTCTCTTTGATATGAAGAAGCCATCAGTAGATTTTCTAATGCTGTAGCCTGATAAAACTAATCATAAAATAAGAATATCTGAGTTCATGCAAGATAATAAAAAAATCAACATTTCAAGAGTATTTAGACTCACAGATGACTGTTAGCCTAAATCAAAAGTAAGTCACAAAGCCTTAGGTAACTATTTGACATAAATGACTGAAGTCCTTATCAAGAACTCCTCATACCTGTCGTGACCCATATATGACTGAGAACTGTTGAGTCTGTCTGTAAAGAGCCTGGTTAATCACAGTATTATCAGCACTATCAAAGGAGCTCTTAGAAATGAGTCTGACATGCCTTTTAAAAATGCATTAGAGAGATTTAATGTAACCTTTAAGTGATGTAACTATCATTTAGCAATTCCAAGCATTCCACCTGGTTGTATAATTCCTCTTCACAGCTTCAAATACAGTGATGGATCAATTTGTGACAAATTTATCTGACCTGCTCTCAACAAATGCAATTGAATTGTTTCACTTCCATACCTCCTGCACTCCTTAACTATGTTTATATCACTGAGGTCTGAGAAAATGAAGGCAGTTCCTTCTGTTGTCTTTCCAGAGCCGGAGAACAGGCTTTCATGTGAAAGGGCCTCATTAGCCCACAGCAAGCAATGTACAGCAATAAGGGAGGACAGTGTACAGCAATAACGGAGGACAGAGGAGTAATCAGTATACCTACAGAAATGTGGTAAAAGGGGCTGGTCTTCATGACCTTTTGAGTAAGCTCAAGAGCACTATCTTTTCTTGGTATTCTTGTTATCAGGCATGATCTTGATGAGAGAACTTGCTGTTGAAAGGGCTTTCTGATGCCCAAAGGCTCACTGCAGCCACTGAGTGGGTAGGTCTACATTGCAGTGTAGAAAACTGGACAGTTTTCTGTGTGGCAAGATGAGGGAAGGTAAGCATTCATTCAAGGGGAAGGCGGTTAATTGCTGTAGTTACTAAACARGTATCAATCGAGTGTATCAGGCAAAATGTGATTGCATAATGTGATGCTTTTAACATATATGGAGAAAATCATAGTTAATTTTCAAATATTTTCTTTTACTAAACTTCTATGAGTTAGAAAAAGCCCTTTCAAGTCTCTTTATAACTCTTTATAAACTCATATATCAGCTCAATCGAAGTACTTGGATAAAAGTAAGAATGTAAGTTTAACATTAGAGGATTTAAGTAAAATATCTTAGTTTTCACAGAACTTTACACTTCTAGATTTGAATTAGGCTGACCCTCTACAGTGTATAAATCTTCAGAGGCAAATAAGAGAAAGATCTAATCCCTGAGTACCCTGTGAATGAATCTTCTCCAATAAAACTTCTCTGTAGCTATTATGTCTGCTTATAATGGCAWATACTAGTATTTCTTATATTGTTAATTACTTATATTTCCTATTTAATTGGCAAACATAAGTATTCCTGCATAACAATCTGTGATCTTTTCAAAGCCTTTGCAATGGAAGTATGTCAGCCTAAGATATTAACCRGTTTTGATTAAGAGTCAAATCAATTGTGTGTTTGGATCCCATTAGGGAGTATACTCCTATGCAAGAAGGTCTCTTCTTGCACTTCTGCATGGTTTGCTGCAGTACTCCCTAAAACTCCCCACGCCAACATTTTTTAGCTATGGATGTCCCCAGGTTAGCTGTTCAAATTTTGACCAACATGATCATCCCTATGGCAATATCAAAAGACTTCAGCTAGACTTCAGTAATTAACACTATATAAAACTTTTACATTCTAAAATGTACAGGTTACACTTCCTTGTGAAACTACACCCAACAGAAAAATGTGAATAAGATCTATGCACAAACCCAGCAGAAAATCCTAGGGTGTATTCTTTTAATTCTGGGCAACAAAAAGAGAAAATGAGATTTTGGACTCTTGGATCTTTTACTGAATTTACCTTACCACCTGCAAACTAATGAAAATGAGCTATTAGATCAAGTATGATTTTTAAAACTCAAATGGTTCTCTGATATCTGGATTTGAAAGCAGAGTGCTATGTGTCTTAAGCTGGATCAGTGTTTAATTAACAAAGATCATCCATACCATTTAAATGCTGTATTACTTGTTACAAAGTAATAGAAGGCCACTTCTGCCTAGTGGCCAAAGAGCACTTAAGAGTTTATTAAAAAAAAAAAAAAAAAAAAAAAAAAAGGAATTCTGGAATTAGAAATTCAGCAGCTATTCAGAAGGAATCTTAAAATTATTCAATGTTTATTAATCTTTACATTTATCTCTTCTTATCTTTTGTCAGGACTACAAGTCTTTATTAAGCCAAACTAGAAAACAATAATACAGGCTTCCATTACAATATTCTTCTTCACCAACCTTTGACACTTTTATATGAAACAACCCAGGATGACTATTAGCTACAATTTCCATTTAGCACTCCTCATGAWTAATGTTGACATTATGATACATGAGAATGGTTCTACTAGCAATCCCTACATTGGACTTTGGGCAACCAGGGACAGAGCTTTTCTCTGAGACAAAGCTTTATTTTCTGTAATTCAGTTAATGCAGGAAATCCCAAGTTAATTGTCTGTGAAATAATGCTGCAAGGCATATCTGTTTATCAAAGTCATATTCTTGCTAAACGACTAAGCAGTTAAATTGAGCAGTTTTTCCTCATCTGTATTGCTTTAGTGGTGGGAAATACAAGTTATCATCAGTGTTCCTGCAACTCTTAGCAGAATTTTATTCTTCCCCAGAGAATTGCAGATAAATAGTCAAGGGAAATGATCTTGTGCATTAAGAGTTTGCAATAGTAGGACCAGTTTCTTTTGCCACTCATTGAGAAATTTTGACTTAGAAGAGTTCTATGAGTGATCTTTAGTTGAATTTTCTTCATTTTACTAATCTGTGGATTATATATCTCAGATCTAGGCTGAAAAGACACCACACACAAAGTCAATTAGTACCTTAATGTATATTCTAGAAACTCTTTAAAATATCATGGTGATGAAATCCACATACCCATGGCTGCTGGAGAGTGACAATATTTTCCCTGAAAGGGAGTGAAGCTACTCACCTTTGCACAAAAAACTCTTGACACTTCATTGTGAAATCTTTTCCTTACAACGTTCATCCTCCATCTCTTCTTTGTATTGATTTTTTTTTCTTTGAAAGGAATTGCCGAGGTAATTCTGGCTTTTGTTTTTTGTCAGCTTCTCTAACCAGGATCTGAGCATGGAAGGGGAGCCGCACAACCTGTTCACCTGTTCCTGGAACAAGTTGTCAGCTCTAATTCTTTCAGGTCTTTGAGAAGTTGAGAACTGTTATTATGAAAATAGCCATTGCAGGTCCAAGCAGGATGCATGATCTGGTCCCTACGCTCTTCCGTTTTGTTCTCTGGCAGAACCTAATGAGCAGCTGTGGGTAATTGCTTTCCTGTCATGAGGACTGTTTAATATGGATCACTACTAGACGTGATGTGCTCTCAGCTGCGTGGTGTTTTATAGGAGGGACGCATGAATCAATCTGGATTGAATGGAGAAAATGTTGGGAAAAAAATGGTTGAAATGGCATCACACAGATGCAGATATTAACAATTAAGGAAGAATGATGCAATTTGTGTCACCGTTGAATATGCTGACCTCACGGTCTGGATACCTATAACTAAATTCACTTTCCTGAGTGGCCTGGAAAGTGCATCCTCTTGCTATAACTGCAGCGTTCAGCCTCTCACCTTCAGCACCCCACAGCAGATTGCTGTAATGCAGACTCAAAAATCACAATAACTCAGGAAAAAAAAACATTTCCATGTTCTCTCCTCTCAGTAACATGCCAGAACTACAGCTGCTATGACTTCTTAACCAAGTAATTTGGTGCCTATTTATATTAACAACTTGTTTCTTACTCTTGCAGCTGTTACTGCTAAAGCCCAGCATCTTCATTGACATTAGTGAGCAATGTGAGTCAAATATCCTTGATGATCAGCTTCTGAGTTCTGAACTGTGTCACCTGCATTATCCATTAAGATCTGTTTTAGTTATCTTACAAATGCTCTGGAAATCTCACATTTAGTCTAAAGTATTTACATAAGGATTTAGGTCTAGTATCTAGTACCTCCTTCATCAGAGCACATGTTGTTGGAGGATGATTAGACTAATTGTGAAATTAGGTGACATGGAGATGCCCAGAATATAGGGTGGAAACTTGTTCGTGCATGACTGTAAATAATACATTAATTAATAATACTTTGCAATAAAGCAACAAATACTACTTATGTCTTTCATATAAATATGCCATATTTACTGATTGAGAGATGTGTTTATGACCCATGAATTAGACTTGGCCTGGCCTTCAGGTATGAGCAAGTGAGGAAGCAGAGCAAAAATAACTTTTCTACAAGATTCTTGCAGAAAAAAAGTATGATAGAACATGTCAAGACTTATCTAATTAAGAATCTAAACCTGCCTTAGGACAAAGGCGCTGATTGCCTCACTTGTTTTAACATCTTTTTCACCATATAGAGAAAACCTCTACTCCATTATCTAGTACGTCATTCAGTTAGCAGAGCTATGTCATAAAAATGTCATTTTTTCTGTTTAAGACTTCTATTTCTTCGTAAGAATAAAATTCATGTGTTGAGCAAGTGGCTGGCAATACTGAGTGAGCAGTATATTCCATTCAAATAGCAAACCATTCAAACTCCAAACAATGGAAATTAGTTGTATAGATTCTTGGGGGATGAGCATTTTTTTTTGTGAGTTACAGACATGTCTTACTTAGATAAAACTTTTTTTCCATATCCATTGCTATGTGCTGCAGCAGTACTATGTACTAATATATTCTCCACATGTACTTCTAATAGGGAGGATATTCTACAGTGAGTGATTCTGTACACTGCTCTTAGCACACAGCGTCATTCGTGATGGAGTTCTGCAAAACAATGTAAGGAAGACACAAGCTGGCTGCTACAATCAATGCCAAGAAAACAGTGACTATTTCAGTCCCTGGGAAATATGCATATACAAATATATTTAGAGAGAGAGAGAGATAGAAAGAGTCACTCTGCAAAACAGTGGGGAAATTTCCAATACAACACAGAGAAATATGTGCATAGAACTGCTCCAGAAAAATGTAAACTGATTGCATGATCCATAATGATAAAGTAGGTGTCACCAATACTTTCCAAAGCCATTTGAAGCTGAGGAATAGCAGCATAACAGTTTGTAGACCCTCCACTTTAATAATAATAATACTAAAAAAGCCTAATTGCCCAGATTGATTCTAGGACAATTGTCCAGCTAAGCAGTGTTTAGGGACTTTGAGGACAGCAGGTGCTGTACACATTCTGGTGACGTCACTGTGCTCTTCAACCTATTCAACATAATCACTCCTCTTGCAAGGAGACTTAACTTTCTGGAGTATGAAAAGATACTCTAGTAATAACAGAGGTTCACGTAAGAAGGCTTAATAGATCCATTTTGACTTCCATTTAAAACTGTTGCAAGGTACGTGTTCAAATTCAATGTTTCTTTTTAAATGTATTCTTCATTTTGTTGGTTCTTCTCGTACTAGACATGTGCAGGCTTAATGTCCGAAATTTCATTGCCTCATAAAGGATGATACTAAGCTGTACTGAGCAAAATGCTATGTTGCAGTCTTCCTTTTTAAAATTTGACGTCTTGTGTCTGTAAGAAATATCTGAGGATCTACTCAAATAGAGATGATTCTCTTTCCTTATCTTCCGTCATCCACCAGATGCATCTTATGTATTCAGAAACTGRGAATAAAATGGGAAAAATCTCACATTCAGGCTTCTGCTGTGCCTGCCAGAACCTGAATTCAGATGAGTTGGAAGGTAACTTGCTCTTCTTTGAGCCTGACATTTTGTTCTGCAGAATCTCAGTTTAGTTGTTGCTTACATTCCTAATCACTTTTATTGTGAAGGAAGCCTAAAAAATGTAGATCAAAAAAGTGGCATGTGCCTGAGCTTGCAGAAAGTCTGAACAACTGTTACTGACACTGGGAAATAACTCCTTTATCTCAATGTAGTGTCAGTGTGTTGAACTGAGGACACAGTTAGCAGTGAAGAAGAATASTGTAAATTTTCATGAGTGTTAATTGTCATTGAGCACAGTTTCTGGAGTCCTTACAATGCATAGGACATGCCTCCACATAGAAGGTCCCACATAGGTCCCACAACCCTCCCTCTGTGAGGCTGCTACTGTGGGAATAAGATAGTGCTATACCACATGAAAAAGAGCATATAAATACTACTTTACAATATTTTCTATTTCATGCACTTGAGATGATAAGCTTTCATGTCATTAGACTATATGTAGGTGATAGTACCAGTAATACCAGTATGGGCTGTTTGGTGTCAGTTCATTYTATTGATGTCTTTCTGTTTCCATGCAATGCATTTTCTGAAATGCCAGTGGTATTTCAGTGCAATTTGGTACCTTTGAGGATTTCTGTGTGATGCTTTCTGTAAAATATTCTTGACTCTGGAGATATTTTTTCTTCTTTGAAAGGGGAAGTAGAGCTTTGCAGTAAAGACAGGGCCTAAGGCATGGGAAAATGACTTCCAAACTCTTCTATAGATTTGGACAATTGCAGGTGCGTAGAACTTAAAGTCCAACTCCCCATTTATCACTATCTGTGAAGTTTTATCTAGATGCCTTTTGCCAAGCACAAAGACTTCAWTCAGATTGCATGTCATTTCTAAAATTATCTAACCTATGTTACATGGAGAGAAAAGAATGGACTGATGGTCCATCCGTGCCCGCGGTATCAAAAGTACTGCTTAGATAAGCTACATCTATTAACAGAGTCAAGCCATCCCCTCYATTTTTAACTTATGACATGAGATAAAGATGTATTAACATTTTACAAGGGTGCTTGAGATTCAAACCATAAATATTTAGGAGACTTTCACTGAGAGAATTGTTTCTGAGTGTGAGTTCTGTTAGCTGGAAAAGWAGTGCCACACAGCCTAGATTTACTGACATTCATCTCATACTTGCTTAAGAGGTTTTCTCAGGGAGAATGATTGTGAAACATATTCTGTTTAAGTCTGTGCGAAATTTTACATCGAAAATCTCTGGGAGAATTCCATCACGTTGGATCATTGTGCTAGATTCCTTATACCTTTTATTACCTTAATATTAAGTTTAAAATGTGTTTAAAATAAATTTATTCACAAGCTATTAAATAATTTATTGCTTAGAATAAATATTCATGAAATGATTTGAGGCGTAAAACTCACTCAGGGTAAATGAGCTATGAGCTTTTTTTCAGGGCTCAACATCTACATAATTGACCTTCCTGCAACACCCTGAAGTTTTTCCACAGTAGTGTTTTAAGTTGTAAATGTTCATCCAGATAAACAGCTGTCTCCTTTCCTGACATATCCACAGCTGTTCCTCACCGGCATCATCTGCAGCCAGTTGGCATCCGCAGGGTGTCAGAGTGCATCATGGCTGAGGAAGGTTAACCTCTCACAAGGGTTTTCCTCCAAATGGGACCAGTATTTGGTCCCATTTCCTCCAAATGGGACCAGTATTTGCAGCACTACAGTGTTGTGGCACGACCTCTATTGTGGCCCTCCTTAGCCTGTAAGGTGTTTTTAGAAAAACGGATTTATAAATAAATACAGATGACAGCCTGCTGATCAGAAGCCTATATTTACCATGAGAAGTTGATGTAATGTCATGCAGGATTTGACAATTAACCTTGAAAATTCCTGAGGTATGTTCTAAATCTTTTGAAAAAATTCTGAGTAAAACCAAGAAATAATAAAATCAGAAACCCATGTTACACTCTTCCTTTGAATTGCAGAAGATAATCACTACGTTATCCACAACAGTAATGAGAAATGCTAATTTTACCTCTGTTTAATAATGGATATCTGGGTTTGCCATTTTGTTGTTTTCAGCATTAGCAACACAGTCTGATACTATCACTTTTTCTTCCGTCCCAATGCATTCTGTTAATTCAGAAGAAAAATCTGTCCTGACTAGTTGTTTTTGCTCTATCTGATGTCAGTGCCAGCGATGTGTCTGGTCAGGCAGGGACTRTGCTGTGATTTGGGCGGAATAACCCTGGCAGCACAAACCCAAGGGAGAGCTGCACTGTACTTTGAACACAGGRTAAATGACCCTGTCCTTGCCATGACTGGGGTTTCCCAGGTGGTAGCTCTACCTACCTACACCTGCAGCTAGTTAGTGCTTGGCCATTGTGCATGGGCGGATCAAAATCCTTGTTTGATCATGCTCAGGTCTTCAGCAGTTGTAAAGGGCCCTCACATCCATTCACCCTCATTTTGCACAGGTCGGTGAAAAAATATAGACTCTTACAAGGAATTTGCAATTTGTCTAAGGAATTTTGCCTTAGAAGTATATTGGGCTCTGAATTTCAATGGGTTCTCCCTCCTGGGAGTTTGTTCAAATAGTGCTTTTACCGTATCTTGAATTTGTCATTTATTTCTCTTGCTGATAAAACAGAAGCTTCAGCACTGAGGAAGAGCAATTGCATGTAAACATAACTGGCCAAAGACAGAAAAAAATATACAGGTATGGATAAGCCCCTTATCTAGATACAGAGCATTTTGTGTGCCCCCTGGAAACATCAGAGCAGGGCGGAACATTTAAAAGCTGGCAGGAGAAAAATAGCCTTTGAGAACAGAGCTTAAGTCCTAGGGAATATGTAATGTTCCCAGATAGGCAGTGAATGAATATTCCCTCAGCAAGGGACAAGGTCAGTGTGTCCTCAGGGTGCATTTCCAAATATATTAAGCTTAAGGTCAAAAACTGTAGTCAGTCTCCTTAGGACTGTGAATCTGTTTCCCTCTCTGCACGAGCCACAGCATGATCTGGTTCTAAAGAACCGACAATTGTTGGTATATTTTATAAAGTGATGTAAAACAGAAAAGGAAATTAATGTAATATTAGAACACTGCTGCTTGATGCTAGCATTAAATCAGACCTTGTTATGAGATTTATGGTAAAAATAATTTTAAAATGAGAAATCTCTAAGCCCTGCTGTTTGCAGATGTAAATAAATTAGGCACTTAGGATATGTCAGACTTAAGAAGCTAGAAAATATCTACCCTAGTATTAAAAGCAACCATGAGATCAACTTTAATCAGCCCAATATAAGGTACCCTTTTCCATCTGCTCCATGCCTTGTGGGATGCCCTGTGTTACTTATTTCCAATGCATAGATCTTCCATGCAGAAAATATAAAGACTTGGAAATCAGAAAAGAGCTCTGGGGTTGGTGACTCAGGGCATCCTGAGCCCAAGATGGTTATAACTGTGTAATTCCTCTCTGAGCCACTGAAAGAGGAGAGGGAGGAGGGGAGACCTACTGGTGGTGATTAATGTTATATCATAAAGTTCAAACAAGCTTCCCAGCTTGAACTGGAACCGGCACTGAGGATTCAACAGAAGATTTATTTTGAGCTGGTCTGCAATCAGGATCTTATGGCAACTTACAAATGTGGCCACAGGATTTAGTTTAAAATTCTTTTTTATTCCCAATGACATCAGAGGGACTTACGTACCTAAGTACTGCCAAAGATGCAAGTTTAAATCACTTTCAAAAATGGAACAAGGACTTTTCATACATTTTAGCTAAAGTCTTTCTTCTGACAGATTTAATGTAACTCAATTTCATCTCCATTCTGTGGCCTCTATGCACCATGAGGCACTGTTTAGTAAACAAAAGTTTTTAACCACTAACATGAAATATTGACAAACCCCGTTAAGACAAGGAAGAAAATCATATTAAGAAACAGCTGTTTACATTCCTTGGCAGTCTCTGTGTCCTTCCTTGTGACTGTGTGTCTGTGTGGAAAACTGTTCTARGAAACCTTAGTTTTCTTGTAGAAACAATTGCTGGCAATTTCTTGCTTCTTGCAACCAACTAAATCTTTGCTTCCTTTTCTTTCCTCCATGTCCTTGTCTTCTTCCCCAAACATGGCCTGTTCTCTGTGGCTTTGCTGCTTTTTAACTGAGGGAAGAGCTTTGGATTGCTTGACAGGCTGACCTACATCACAAGCCCGTGCAATCACTTCCACCACAGAGAAGTCCCTAATTCAAAGCAGCAGGCTGTGCTCAGGCTTTCCAACATACAAAAATGCCCTGAGGCTGAGGAAGATGAGCAGCTCTTCCTCCTGTGTAAAGGGCACAGCTATGAGAAAAGCAATGTGCCTGCACTCCTGCACCGTTCATCTGTTCTTGAATCTGTCACCATCAAGGTGACAACTGCTTTCAACCTGCTTTAATTTATATAGCAGATTAATATATTGGCAAATTCYCTCCTTTCACTCTTCAGCTACTCTGAACCTATGAACCTTGGAACCTAGAAAAAATCTGTGTGATTATTTAAGCACTTTCCTCCAAAGGTGCAAATTAAGCTCATCTCAAGAAAGAGAAAATGTGCACATTAATTATACTAATAATTTAATCAATTAAATAGTTGACATTTTAGCCAAGTATGCAGTATTTGCCTTTCTGGATGGAAAAGCTCGTTTGTGTGTCGTGCTGTTGATGCCTGTTAAACACAGCTCACATGAGTTGGATTCCTGTTTCTCTTCAGTTCTGTTGTTGTGCATGCCTTATTAAGTCATTGTTTTATATAACTGGGGTACTTCGATCCCTTTTTTCTGCATAGTTTTTGCATCTTTACAATGCAGTGTGGGGTGTTAGCCTATCAGTTGATTTTCTTCAGCTGTCACTCAAACCGATTGCATGTCTTGATTCCCTGATGGTTAAAAAAATTAACAGAGAAACTGCCAGTCAAGTTTATTAAACAGTCCAACAATAGAGAAAGTGCAAGCCTAGAATATTGTCCARTTTCTGTAATTATACACTGTGAAAGTAATAATTGTATGATAGTCTAGCATTCATTATGAGAGCGTAAGTGCTCACATTATAGCCTTCTATTTTGAGGAAATTATTATTCTGTCATAATTCTGTTCAGGTATGGAGCTAGGGAAATTTGTTAATAATCCATCTACAAATGTGCCAGTAAACTGGCAGTTTGATTTATGATCAAAAAATCACAGAATCACAGAATCACAGAATGCTTACGGTTGGAAGGGACCTCAGAGGTCATCTAGTCCAACCTCCCTGCACACACACGGTCACCTAGAGCACGTGGCACAGGGCTGCGTCCAGGCGGGTTTGAAAGATCTCCAGAGAAGGAGACTCATGGTGCCGTCCTCTCCCAATGCACACYACACTAGTCTAGCTCAGAGATCATCCTGCAATGTGGCATGAAGGTTTTTTTTCAGAGCTCATCAGAATTAAAAAAGGGATGTGAAAACAAGAGGCCTTATTTTCACAACTTTCTACAACTTCGATCAGTAGTAGAGTGAAAAATGTCAATAGGTTTCCTGATCTGATCTGAAAGGGACTGGAGCACTTCAGGTATTTAGGAGCGTAAGTTCTATGGAACATTAGTGGAATTTGGATTGCTAAATCCTTAGGATCCTTTGGAAATATATTCTCTGATATACTTATTACAATTTCTTAATCAAACAGTATGATTTGAATTTATTATTTCTGGCCAATGGCTCATTCCAGAACAGCCATATGTAGTACTTGTGTAGTTGTTGCTGTAAGGTATATACTCTGCCTATATAATAACTATGCTGTTTAAATAGAAATTTAATAGTAACAGTAACTAAACAGAGACTTTGGTTTAAGTCCACATTTTATGAAATATTCAAGATCAACGGAGCCAAAGATTTGCTACCTGTCTTTAGATGGAATGAAGTCCATGGTCCTTTAGATGGAATGAAGTCCATGGTCTTTCCCAGCACTGTTGAAGGCTAACTTGAAATTATTTTCTCCTTGCTTTGACTCATTTTCAGAGATTCAGCAGATAAGTTTCCAAATATCCAAATCTTGCACTGGATCTAGTTTGTGCAGTGCGGACAGGTTGTCCTGCTGGTTCACGAACAATAGTGTTTGAGCCTCCTGACAACCCCAGCAATGCAGGCAGATAATTTGCTTGTGTTGAAATTATGTGAAAGTTTGGCCAATGGGTCTCCTGTTGGAGGTGCCACTGGAAGGAAATGTTCCTTGCAGTTAGGGCGTTAGACTCTGCTTTCATAAAACTCCTGGGTTCCTCCTCTGGCTTAGGCTTTGCATGTTGATATTTCAGGCAAATGGTTCAGTCCCTCTGTGCTTGATTCATTTGTCAGAAGAGCAGGTGTCATCCTGACATGCTTCATAAGCTATTTTGAGAATGTGACGACTGCATATTTCAAGAAAAGGTGTTAGATCTGCAAAGCATTGTTAAAATGCCCTATTCGCAGGAATGCACACACTCTGGGAGCTARTAAGTTCCTTGGCTTGAGGCTTTAAGGGATATAATGGAGCTATAAGAGGAAATTTTATCACCTTTTCAGCACAGAGAGATGATATTTTATACTGAGAACAGAAATAATGTGTTTAACTAACTGATCATTGGCAGACTCATTTTGCACAAACATGACTTACATTTCCTATAAGCCTCTGAGACACAGTTTATGAACTCTTACAATTGTACTGGCAATAGGGTGTACTAAGATCACGCCTATAACTTTGTCTATTTTAATGTTAAATTATGAATTTATAGATTTAGATGTTCTGTGAATAGCATAAATGACCTTAATGGGGACAGAGATACAATGTCACAGAAGATAATTACAAATATATTCCTGCATTCTACAGAGCTTTACCTCGATTACTTGACTATTGTATCCTGCTTTTTCATCACCTCATTATGAAAAAGACAAGTAATAAAAATGAATAGAGGCTTAGGTCAGGGGTTATTATGATGACATAATTCAGCAAGTTTTACTCAAAAAACAGGAGAAATTGAGTTGAAACGCACTAAATAATAAGGGCTTACTGTGGAGAAAAAGGGAGGAAGGAGGGAAGGAAG